>NC_069502.1:62028263-62099612 GCF_027579735.1 Bombina bombina | reverse complement strand
GTAACAGAAGAGATGGAAAGATGTAAGCCAGACAAATAAACAAAGATAGCAAACACAAACTCCACCTGAGGATCCCTGAACCTCTCAAAAAACGAAAAAAACAGTAAAAAGCCGACACACGCACATCTGAGCAGCACACTTAAAGGGACACTGAACCCAATTTTTTTCTTTCAAGATTCAGATAGAGCATGATATTTTAATCAACTTTCTAATTTACTCCTATTATCAAATTTTCTTCATTCTCTTGGTATATTTATTTGAAATGCAAGAATGTAAGTTTAGATGCCGGCCCATTTTTGGTGAACAACCTGGGTTGTCCTTGCTGATTGGTGGATAAATTCATCCACCAATAAAAAATTGCTGTCCAGAGTTCTGAAACCAAAAAAAATTAGGTGCCTTCTTTTCAAATAAAGATAGCAAGAGAACGAAGAACAATTGATAATAGAAGTAAATTAGAAAGTTGCTTAAAATTGCATGCTCTATCTGAATTGCGAAAGACAAAATTTGCGTTCAGTGTCCCTTTAACAGACAGCGCTACAGGCACATGTGCACAAAGGCGTGCCAACAAGCCGACGCATGCAAACACTTCAGAACAGCGCACTATACATACATAAAACGCTACAAGAATCCAACACACATGCTAATGCAATCTAACATGCTCAAAAATAACTGATGCGAGCTACAAAAAAGCTGAGGAGCATATTAAAAATAAGGTCCTTGCTACCCAAATTCCCAAACATAATATATAATAAATGTCCCCTGGCTAAGATGTACACACTAAGTATACCTACTAATAGCCTTTAGGCTACGTGAGTGCCCATATAAATCATCTACTTAAGTAATAAAGCACCCATACTACTGGTCTTACCATCAGCAGAAAAAAACTTCTTCCAGTAAATAGCCAATCCAGTGTTAAATAAGTGACAGCAGAGGATTTGTGTATGTGCAGTATAACAATGGTCCAACAGGAGGCTAGGGACCGGTTCACACGACATCTGTGGCAGACCTGTAACTAACTCCCACTGAGTATAATTGTGCCACCACTAACCAATACTCCATAAACTCCCCTCTGTCCAAACTGTAGCTCTCTGAGTAGAAAATGGGCTTAAAATCAGTATGAGGACCCCTCTAACAAAAGAACATCTACAGCACCTCCATTCCTCACCTTCCTCCTGCGAAGGCAAAAATAGCAATAGTTTACCAGTGAGGTGGGATGGTTTTTAATGGCTCTTGGAGTTTTGGTAATCTTTGCCGCCTCCTGGTGGTCAGGAGTGGAATTCCCAGGAATAATGACACCCGTGGACTCTCAGACATTATGAAAGAAAGCATTTTTAGCATGAATGCAAATTATTTCCACTGCTGCATCACAAACAAACATATTTGCTATTGTCATGAGATTTTTGTGATCCTGAAGCCAATCTATAGTGGTTTTCCCAGAAACATGTTCTAAAAGGTAATCACATCAAACAGTAGTAGCGCCAGATACAAGGGCAAACACTGACAGCAGGCCTAAACATAAACCCATCAAGCTGAAAGGATCGTCTATGAAAACCCTAAAGTTTTCTATACAACTTCTCATTAAAAGAGGAACTATCTTCTAAAGGAATAGTAGTACACATGGCAAGAGTGGAAATAGCTGCATCCACCTTAGGAATAGAAGGAGGAACAGGGAACATAGATTTAATCCCTTAAGAACCAACCAGAGACGTACAGGGTCTTTCAATGACCGCTCTATTTTAGAAGACCTGCAGGGGGATGGAGGTTATAATAATGCAGTCTTGCCACTAGGGCTGGGCGATATGGGTAAAAAAAAAATTACGATTTAATTGCAATTTTATTAAAAATTACTATAACCTTTATTTTTCAATAAAACGTTTATTTAACACTACAGAATCTTACTGTACATGTTTCTCAATGTCCAATACACTCTTGGAGAGTAAAAATATAAACCCCAAAATAGTTTAAATAAAATTAGCTAGTGCTACCTGTGCTGTGGTTACATAGATAGTATAAAGTCCCTTTATTTAACAGTACACTACAGAATCTTACTGTACATGTTTCTCAATGTCCAATGCACTCTTGGAGCATAAAAATACAAACCACAAAAGAAGTTTAAAAAAAAAAAAAAGAAGTCAGTAAGGCACTATAAAGTATTTGTACAATACTCATTTTATTGCTCACAACTTTGAGCTGTCCCACCGCCACACCACTGCTTGACCACCCCCACACTACTCCCAGATGACTCCCACACACTCTTCAATCTCTTCCAAAATGGCCGTTTCGCGGACATTCTCAGGTCCGCCCATGGCCGCACACTGGTCTGCCACTCATCATCCCTTTTTTTTAAATTGCGTACTCTCACGGTTTTAAAACCGCAGCGATTAATCGTGGTTTAAAACCGCATCCGCGATTAATCGTGCAGCCCTGCTTGCCACCAATCAGCAAGCGCTACCCAGGTGCTGAACCAATAATGGGCCAGCTCCTAAGCTTACATTTCTGTATTTAAAATAAAGATACCAAGGAAATGAAGAAAAATTGCTAATAGGAGTAACTTAGAAAGTTGCTTACAATTGCATGCTCTATCTGAATCATGAAAGAAACTAATTTAATTAATGAAACTTTATATTGCAGCATTTTTAAAAAAATACTTACCTTTTTCTTCAGCAAAGCCGGACCGGCAATCCTCCGCCCGCTTTTCATGCTGTACTTAGCACAGCAAAAGATGAAACCGGCTTCCTCCAATCACGGTGTGGCCTCACAAGATGGACGCACCCTATGATTGGAGGAAGCCGGTTTCGTCATTGCTGATGTAATTACAGAGGAGCTGCAGGCAGGGGATCGCCGGACCAGCTTTGCTGAAGAAAAAACATAATTTATGTAAGAACTTACCTGATAAATTCATTTCTTTCATATTAGCAAGAGTCCATGAGCTAGTGACGTATCGGATATACATTCCTACCAGGAGGGGCAAAGTTTCCCAAACCTCAAAATGCCTACAAATACACCCCTCACCACACCCACAAATCAGTTTAACGAATAGCCAAGAAGTGGGGTGATAAGAAAAAAGTGCGAAAGCATAAAAAATAAGGAATTGGAATAATTGTACTTTATACAACAAAATCATAACCACCACAAAAAGGGTGGGCCTCATGGACTCTTGCTAATATGAAAGAAATGAATTTATCAGGTAAGTTCTTTCATGTAATTAGCAAGAGTCCATGAGCTAGTGACGTATGGGATAATGACTACCCAAGATGTGGATCTTTCCACGCAAGAGTCACTAGAGAGGGAGGGATAAAATAAAGACAGCCAATTCCGCTGAAAAATAATCCACACCCAAAATAAAGATTACATTTTATAATGAAAAAAACTGAAAATATAAGCAGAAGATTCAAACTGAAATAGCTGCCTGAAGCACTTTTCTACCAAAAACAGCTTCAGAAGAAGAAAACACATCAAAATGGTAGAATTTAGTAAAAGTATGCAAAGAAGACCAAGTTGCTGCTTTGCAAATCTGATCAACCGAAGCTTCATTCCTAAACGCCCAGGAAGTAGAAACTGACCTAGTAGAATGAGCTGTAATCCTTTGAGGCAGAGTTTTACCCGACTCGACATAAGCATGATGAATTAAAGATTTCAACCAAGATGCCAAAGAAATGGCAGAGGCCTTCTGACCTTTCCTAGAACCGGAAAAGATAACAAATAGACTAGAAGTCTTTCGGAAAGTCTTAGTAGCTTCAACATAATATTTCAAAGCTCTAACTACATCCAAAGAATGCAATGATTTCTCCTTAGAATTCTTAGGATTAGGACATAATGAAGGAACCACAATTTCTCTACTAATGTTGTTGGAATTCACAACCTTAGGTAAAAATTCAAAAGAAGTTCGCAACACCGCCTTATCCTGGTGAAAAATCAGAAAAGGAGATTCACAAGAAAGAGCAGATAATTCAGAAACTTTTCTGGCAGAAGAGATAGCCAGAAGGAACAAAACTTTCCAAGAAAGTAATTTAATGTCCAATGAATGCATAGGTTCAAACGGAGGAGCTTGAAGAGCCCCCAGAACCAAATTCAAACTCCAAGGAGGAGAAATTGACTTAATAACAGGTTTTATACGAACCAAAGCTTGTACAAAACAATGAATATCAGGAAGATTAGCAATCGTTCTGTGAAAAAGAACAGAAAGAGCAGAGATTTGTCCTTTCAAGGAACTTGCAGACAAACCTTTATCCAAACCATCCTGAAGAAACTGTAAAATTCTCGGAATTCTAAAAGAATGCCAGGAAAAATGACGAGAAAGACACCAAGAAATATAAGTCTTCCAGACTCTATAATATATCTCCCTAGATACAGATTTACGAGCCTGTAACACAGTATTAATCACAGAGTCAGAGAAACCTCTTTGACTAAGAATCAAGTGTTCAATCTCCATACCTTTAAATTTAAGGATTTGAGATCCTGATGGCAAAAAGGACCTTGCGACAGAAGGTCTGGTCTTAACGGAAGAGTCCACGGTTGGCAAGAAGACATCCGGACAAGATCCGCATACCAAAACCTGTGAGACCATGCTGGAGCTACCAGCAGAACAAACGAGCATTCCTTCAGAATCTTGGAGATTACTCTTGGAAGAACTAGATATAGGCAGGATGATACTTCCAAGGAAGTGACAATGCATCCACTGCTTCCGCTTGAGGATCCCTGGATCTGGACAGATACCTGGGAAGTTTCTTGTTTAGATGAGAGGCCATCAGATCTATTTCTGGAAGTCCCCACATTTGAACAATCTGAAGAAATACCTCTGGGTGAAGAGACCATTCGCCCGGATGCAACGTTTGGCGACTGAGATAATCCGCTTCCCAATTGTCTATACCTGGGATATGAACCGCAGAAACTAGACAGGAGCTGGATTCCGCCCAAACCAGAATTCGAGATACTTCTTTCATAGCTAGAGGACTGTGAGTCCCTCCTTGATGATTGATGTATGCCACAGTTGTGACATTGTCTGTCTGAAAACAAATGAACGATTCTCTCTTTAGAAGAGGCCAAGACTGAAGAGCACTGAAAATTGCACGGAGTTCCAAAATATTGATCGGTAATCTCACCTCCTGAGATTCCCAAACCCCTTGTGCTGTCAGAGACCCCCACACAGCTCCCCAACCTGTAAGACTTGCATCTGTTGAAATTACAGTCCAGGTCGGAAGAACAAAAGAAGCCCCCTGAACTAAACGATGGTGATCTGTCCACCACGTCAGAGAGTGTCGTACAATCGGTTTTAAAGATATTAATTGAGATATCTTTGTGTAATCCCTGCACCATTGGTTCAGCATACAGAGCTGAAGAGGTCGCATGTGAAAACGAGCAAAGGGGATCACGTCCGATGCAGCAGTCATAAGACCTAGAATTTACATGCATAAGGCTACCGAAGGGAATGATTGTGACTGAAGGTTTCGACAAGCTGATATCAATTTTAGACGTCTCTTGTCTGTTAGAGACAGAGTCATGGACACAATCTATCTGGAAACCCAAAAAGGTTACCCTTGTCTGAGGAATCAATGAACTTTTTAGTAAATTGATCCTCCAACCATGATCTTGAAGAAACAACACAAGTCGATTCGTATGAGATTCTGCTAAATGTGAAGACTGAGCAAGTACCAAGATATTGTCCAAATAAGGAAATACCACAATACCCTGTTCTCTGATTACAGACAGAAGGGCACCGAGAACCTTTGTAAAAATTCTTGGAGCTGTTGCTAGGCCAAAGAGCAGAGCCACAAACTGGTAATGCTTGTCTAGGAAAGAGAATCTCAGAAACTGATAGTGATCTGGATGAATCTGAATATGCAGATATGCATCCTGTAAATCTATTGTAGACATATAATGCCCTTGCTGAACAAAAGGCAGAATAGTCCTTACAGTTACCATTTTGAATGTTGGTATCCTTACATAACGATTCAATATTTTTAGATACAGAACTGGTCTGAAGGAATTCTTCTTTGGTACAATGAAGAGATTTGAATAAAACCCCAGCCCCTGTTCCAGAACTGGAACTGGCATAATTACTCCAGCTAACTCTAGATCTGAAACACATTTCAGAAATGCTTGAGCCTTCGCTGGATTTACTGGGACACGGGAAAGAAAAAATCTCTTTGCAGGAGGTCTTATCTTGAAACCAATTCTGTACCCTTCTGAAACAATGTTCTGAATCCAAAGATTGTGAACGGAATTGATCCAAATTTCTTTGAAAAAACGTAATCTGCCCCCTACCAGCTGAGCTGGAATGAGGGCCGCACCTTCATGTAGACTTAGGAGCTGGCTTTGATTTTCTAAAAGGCTTGGATTTATTCCAGACTGGAGATGGTTTCCAAACTGATACCGCTCCTGAGGATGAAGGATCAGGCTTTTGTTCCTTGTCGTGACGAAAGGAACGAAAACGATTATTAGACCTGAATTTACCTTTAGATTTTTTATCCTGTGGTAAAAAAGTTCCTTTCCCTCCAGTAACAGTTGAGATAATAGAATCCAACTGAGAACCAAATAATTTATTAGCCTGGAAAGAAAGGGAAAGCAGAGTAGACTTAGAAGACATATCAGCATTCCAAGTTTTAAGCCATAAAGCTCTTCTAGCTAAAATAGCTAGAGACATATACCTGACATCAACTCTAATGATATCAAAGATGGCATCACAAATAAAATTATTAGCATGTTGAAGAAGAATAATAATAATGCTATGAGAATTATGATCTGTTACTTGTTGCGCTAAAGCTTCCAACCAAAAAGTTGAAGCTGCAGCAACATCAGCCAACGATATAGCAGGTCTAAGAAGATTACCTGAACACAAATAAGCTTTTCTTAGAAAGGATTCAATTTTCCTATCTAAAGGATCCTTAAAGGAAGTACCATCTGCCGTAGGAATAGTAGTACGCTTAGCAAGAGTAGAGACAGCCCCATCAACCTTAGGGATTTTGTCCCAAAACTCTAATCTGTCAGATGGCACAGGATATAATTGCTTAAAACGTTTAGAAGGAGTAAATGAATTACCCAAATTATTCCATTCCCTGGAAATTACTTCAGAAATAGCACCAGGAACAGGAAAAACTTCTGGAATAACTACAGGAGATTTAAAAACCTTATCTAAACGTTTAGATTTAGTATCAAGAGGACCAGAATCCTCAATTTCTAATGCAATTAGGACTTCTTTAAGTAAAGAACGAATAAATTCCATTTTAAATAAATATGAAGATTTATCAGCATCAACCTCTGAGACAGAATCCTCTGAACCAGAAGAACTATTATCAGAATCAGAATGATGATGTTCATTTAAAAATTCATCTGAACAATGAGAAGTTTTAAAAGACTTTTTATGTTTACTAGAAGGAGGAATAACAGACATAGCCTTCTTAATGGATTTAGAAACAAAATCTCTTATGTTATCAGGAACACTCTGAGTATTAGATGTTGACGGAACAGCAACAGGTAATGGAACTTTACTAAAGGAAATATTATCTGCATTAACAAGTTTGTCATGACATTTAATACAGCTGGAGGAACAGCTACCAAAAGTTTACAGCAGATACACTTAGCTTTGGTAGCTCCAGCACCAGGCAGCGATTTTCCAGAAGTATCTTCTGACTCAGTTGCAACGTGGGACATCTTGCAATATGTAATAGAAAAAACAACATATAAAGCAAAATTGAACAAATTCCTTAAAAGACAGTTTCAGGAATGGGAAAAAATGCCAGTAAACAAGCTTCTAGCAACCAGAAGCAATAAAAAATGAGACTTAAATAATGTGGAGACAAAAGTGACACCCATATTTTTTTAGCGCCAAATAAGACGCCCACATTATTTGGCGCCTAAATGCTTTTGGCGCCAAAAATGACGCCACATCCGGAACGCCGACACTTTTGGCGCAAAAGAACGTCAAAAAATGACGCAACTTCCGGCGACACGTATGACGCCGGAAACAGAAAAAAATGTTTGCGTCAAAAAAGTCTGCGCCAAGAATGACGCAATAAAATGAAGCATTTTCAGCCCCCGCGAGCCTAACAGCCCACAGGGAAAAAGTCAAATTTTAAGGTAAGAAAAAAATGATTGATTCAAATGCATTATCCCAAATATGAAACTGACTGTCTGAAATAAGGAATGTTGAACATCCTGAGTCAAGGCAAATAAATGTTTGAATACATATATTTAGAACTTTATAAAAAAGTGCCCAACCATAGCTTAGAGTGTCACAGAAAATAAGACTTACTTACCCCAGGACACTCATCTACATGTTGTAGAAAGCCAAACCAGTACTGAAACGAAAATCAGCAGAGGTAATGGTATATATATATATATATATATATATATATATATATATATATATATATATATATATATATAAATATATAAGAGTATATTGTCGATCTGAAAAGGGAGGTAAGAGATGAATCTCTACGACCGATAACAGAGAACCTATGAAATAGACCCCGTAGAAGGAGGTCATTGAATTCAAATAGGCAATACTCTCCTCACATCCCTCTGACATTCACTGCACGCTGAGAGGAAAACCGGGCTCCAACCTGCTGAGGAGCGCATATCAACGTAGAATCTAGCACAAACTTACTTCACCACCTCCATAGGAGGCAAAGTTTGTAAAACTGATTTGTGGGTGTGGCGAGGGGTGTATTTGTAGGCATTTTGAGGTTTGGGAAACTTTGCCCCTCCTGGTAGGAATGTATATCCCATACGTCACTAGCTCATGGACTCTTGCTAATTACATGAAAGAAAGGTAAGTATTTTTAAAAAAAGGCTGCAATGTAAAGTTTAATTAATGAAAATGCCCCTGTTTGTAATAGTATTTTTCAAAACCAGGCACTCACTTTGTTTCTGACATTCTTTAAAAAGCAGTCCAGAAACTGAATCAGTCAATGGGAAAAGAAGGCGGCTACTTAGGAGCTGCTTTAAGCAACCATTTAAAAGGATCGATATTTTTTGTGATAATTTCCATGCTTTTGAATGTTTGAACAAGAACTTAAAGAAGGAACATTGTACACTAGATTTTTCTTTGCATAAATGTTTGCTAGATGATCCATTTATATAGCCCAGCTGCTATTATTTGTATAATCTGTCTTTACATATGCAGGGAAGGGGGGTGTCTGCTGTTCCTGTTTCCCCCACCCCTTTCAGTGGGTGTCCAAGCCTAACCTCATTAACAGAGCTAAACTGGGAGCTTCTAAGTAAGTTTATAAAAGGTTTTCTACTGGATTTTTAGATCAGTATCTGTGCAAATTCTTGTTTATAGAAGTGTCTATTAAATACAGTTACATGAAAATTGGTGTATACTGTCCCTTTAAATTCTTGAATCATATCTGTCTATGAATATATAAAACAGCATATAAAGAACCACGTTCACACAATAGGGCAGTCATAGATTGCATTTATAAATAAGTTCCATTAAAGAATTTGTCATATGCTTCAGTCCAGAAAAAAAAGGCCTTTTAGATTTCCAGATTTTCTAAAAGGTGCTCATTGTATTTTAAAGCACGAGGTTTGCTATAATTCAGATGACTGAAAAATATGAACATTTTAATGTAGATAGAAGTTTTGGGAATAGTATTGTTATCTTCTTTTTTTTTAATGTTTAAATTAGTAAACCTTCATATTTTCTGTGCATTTGTTTTCTAAATTATTTTTGAGCAGTTTCACTTTAAAGGGACGTTTAATACTAAATTTGTTTTATAAGCAGCCCAAACTCCCTCCAGTCATAGGTGCTGCCATGTTAACATCTGCCTTCCACTGCATTCTAGTGCTGATATGTAAACACATGTGCAGCAACTCTCCTTCAGATACCTGCAGTGTAACCTAGATTCTTGCTGCCCCTTTAAGAGAAAAGGACACGGACATAAGGATAAAATGGGCACTTACAGTCCTGAAGATATTTAATCCTATTGAAAACACTGAATAAACACTCCCTTAATGTTTTGTACATAATTTACCCCATATTAGATCTGATAATGCCTGCAGCTAACTCATAGTCAATGTGTAAGCAATTATATGGGAGTGCAGTGAAAAATGCTAGACACAGTGATGCTTTCAGAACTTTCTAAAAAATAAGAGTTCTTCAAGAACAGAAGTACCCAAAATAATGTTTTTTATAAATAATATTTTATTGGCAAATGTTCTCAATTTGTTAATACAGAAATGTACAGTAAAATGGTGTACCATTCCAATTAACTTGACCATACACATATTCTGCAATTGTACAAGGGTTGCGGCCCATTAATATTATATTTGAATACCCAAATATAGCAGAAAAAAAAATATTATGAAGAAAACAAAAATGAAGCTTAAAGGGACAATAAATTTATAAATTAAAATTAAACTTTCATGATTCATACAGTTCATGTTGATTTAAGAGACTTTCCAATTTACTACCATTATCAGATTGTGTACAGTCTTTATATGCACACTTTCTGAGGCACCAGCTGCTACTGAGCATGTACAAGCGCTCACAGCGTATATGAGCCTATGATTAGCTGATGGTTGTCACGCGATACAAGGGGCCGGCATATTGATAATATTAACAGAGTGCTATTACATTGTTTGTTTATTATGTATTTGTTGATTATGCAATTCTACTGTATTTAATGGTCATTTAAAATTTCCCAGAAACATCAAACTGTGCTAAATAGTTAATATCCTCAAAAAGTACCTTACCAACAATCATCGTTGTGAAGACGTCACGGTATAAGATGGTGTAGACTATAGGTTTATACCAGGCTTCCACACCCACAACTGCTGTGATCAAATAAACAAAGGAAATAGTCTAGATGTGGGGGAAAAAGAAGATCAGATCAATATTTATTGAACGTGACTTGTGTAAAGTAAATAAACCATAACAAAAAAACAAACTAAAGTCAGCAATGAACCCTTATCAAACAAGTAGCAAAATACAGAAAGTAGAACCCTTTTTTGGTTAGGAGTAATAAAAAAACATTTTAGAGGAAAGTAAATTTATGCTTACCTGATAAATTAATTTGTTTTACGATATGACGAGTCCACGGATTTCATCCTTACTTGTGGGATATTAACCTCCTGCTAACAGGAAGTGGCAAAGAGCACCCCAGCAGAGCTGTATATATAGCCCCCCCCCTTTCCCTCCACCCTCAGTCATTCGGTCGAAGGTATAGGAAGAGAAAAGGAAAGGCTAAAAGGTGCAGCAGTGACTAAAGTTTACAAAAAATAAATCTGTCTTAAAAAGAACAGGGTGGGCTGTGGACTTGTCATCTCGTAAAAGAAATTAATTTATCAGGTAAGCATAAAACAGAATTTATGCTTACCTGATAAATTACTTTCTCCAACGGTGTGTCCGGTCCACGGCGTCATCCTTACTTGTGGGAATATCTCTACCCCAACAGGAAATGGCAAAGAGTCCCAGCAAAGCTGGCCATATAGTCCCTCCTAGGCTCCGCCCACCCCAGTCATTCGACCGACGGACAGGAGGAAAAAATAGGAGAAACCATATGGTACCGTGGTGACTGTAGTTGGAGAAAATAATTCATCAGACCTGATTAAAAAACCAGGGCGGGCCGTGGACCGGACACACCGTTGGAGAAAGTAATTTATCTTGTAAGCATAAATTCTGTTTTCTCCAACATTGGTGTGTCCGGTCCACGGCGTCATCCTTACTTGTGGGAACCAATACCAAAGCTTTAGGACACGGATGAAGGGAGGGAGCAAATCAGGTTACCTAAACGGAAGGCACCACGGCTTGCAAAACCTTTCTCCCAAAAATAGCCTCCGAAGAAGCAAAAGTATAAAATTTGTAAAATTTGGCAAAAGTATGCAGTGAAGACCAAGTCGCTGCCTTACATATCTGGTCAACAGAAGCCTCGTTCTTGAAGGCCCATGTGGAAGCCACAGCCCTAGTGGAGTGAGCTGTGATTCTTTCAGGAGGCTGCCGTCCGGCAGTCTCGTAAACCAATCGGATGATGCTTTTAAGCCAAAAGGAAAGAGAGGTAGAAGTCGCTTTTTGACCTCTCCTTTTACCAGAATAGACGACAAACAGAGAAGATGTTTGTCTGAAATCTTTTGTAGCTTCTAAATAGAATTTTAGAGCACGGACTACGTCCAAATTGTGTAACAAACATTCCTTCTTTGAAACTGGATTCGGACACAAAGAAGGTACAACTATCTCCTGGTTAATATTTTTGTTAGAAACAACCTTTGGAAGAAAACCAGGCTTAGTACGCAAAACCACCTTATCTGCATGGAACACCAGATAGGGCGGAGAACACTGCAGAGCAGATAACTCTGAAACTCTTCTAGCAGAAGAAATAGCAACCAAAAACAAAACTTTCCAAGATAACAACTTAATATCTATGGAATGTAGAGGTTCAAACGGAACCCCTTGAAGAACTGAAAGAACTAGATTTAAACTCCAGGGAGGAGTCAAAGGTCTGTAAACAGGCTTGATCCTAACCAGAGCCTGAACAAATGCTTGAACATCTGGCACAGCTGCCAGTCGTTTGTGTAGTAAGACAGATAAAGCAGAAATCTGTCCCTTTAGAGAACTCGCAGATAATCCTTTATCCAAACCTTCTTGCAGAAAGGAAAGAATCTTAGGAATTTTTATCTTATTCCATGGGAATCCCTTGGATTCACACCAGCAGATATATCTTTTCCATATTTTATGGTAAATCTTTCTAGTTACCGGTTTTCTGGCCTGAACCAGAGTATCTATCACAGAATCTGAAAACCCACGCTTTGATAGAATCAAGCGTTCAATCTCCAAGCCGTCAGCTGGAGGGAGACCAGATTTGGATGTTCGAATGGACCCTGAACAAGAAGGTCCTGTCTCAAAGGTAGCTTCCATGGTGGAACCGATGACATATTCACCAGGTCTGCATACCAAGTCCTGCGTGGCCAAGCAGGAGCTATCAAGATCACCGAGGCCCTCTCCTGTTTGATCCTGGCTACCAGCCTGGGAATGAGAGGAAACGGTGGAAACACATAAGCTAGGTTGAAGGTCCAAGGTGCTACTAGTGCATCCACTAGAGTCGCCTTGGGATCCCTGGATCTGGACCCGTAGCAAGGAACCTTGAAGTTCTGACGAGATGCCATCAGATCCATGTCTGGAATGCCCCATAATTGAGTCAACTGGGCAAAGATCTCCGGGTGGAGTTCCCACTCCCCCGGATGGAATGTCTGACGACTCAGATAATCCGCTTCCCAGTTTTCCACACCTGGGATGTGGATCACAGATAGATGTCAGGAGTGATCCTCCGCCCATTGTATTATTTTCGTCAGTTCTTTCATCGCCAGGGAACTCCTTGTTCCCCCCTGATGATTGATATACGCAACAGTCGTCATGTTGTCTGATTGGAATCTTATGAATCTGGCCTTTGCAAGCTGAGGCCAAGCCCTGAGAGCATTGAAAATCGCTCTTAGTTCCAGAATGTTTATCGGGAGAAGAGACTCTTCCCGAGACCATAGTCCCTGAGCTTTCAGGGATTCCCAGCCCACTAGACTGGCGTCGGTCGTGACAATGACTCACTCTGGTCTGCGGAAGCTCATTCCCTGGGATAGGTGGCCCAGGGTTAGCCACCAACGGAGTGAATCTCTGGTCTTCTGATCTACTTGAATCACTGGAGACAAGTTTGTATAGTCCCCATTCCACTGTTTCAGCATGCACAGTTGTAATGGTCTTAGATGAATTCGCGCAAAAGGAACTATGTCCATTGCTGCAACCATCAACCCTACTACTTCCATGCACTGAGCTATGGAAGGACGTGGAACAGAATGAAGAACTTGACAAGCGCTTAGAAGTTTTGACTTTCTGACATCTCTCAGAAAAATCCTCATTTCTAAGGAATCTATTATTGTTCCCAAGAAGGGAACTCTTGTTGACGGGGACAGAGAACTTTTTTCTATATTCACCTTCCATCCGTGAGATCTGAGAAAGGCCAGAACGATGTCTGTATGAGCCTTTGCTTTTCAAAGGGACGACGCTTGTATTAGAATGTCGTCCAAGTATGGTACTACTGCAATGCCCCTCGGTCATAGAACCGCTAGAAGGGACCCGAGTACATTTATGAAAATCCTTGGAGCAGTGGCTAATCCGAATGGGAGGTCCACAAACTGGTAATGTTTGTCCAGAAAGGCGAACCTTAGGAACTGATGATGTTCTTTGTGGATAGGAATATGTAGGTACGCATCCTTTAGATCCACGGTAGTCATAAATTGACCTTCCTGGATAGTGGGTAGAATCGTTCGAATGGTTTCCATTTTGAACGATGGTACCCTGAGAAATTTGTTTAGGATCTTTAAATCCAGAATTGGTCTGAAGGTTCCCTCTTTTTTGGGAACTACGAACAGATTTGAGTAAAATCCCATTCCTAGTTCCGTCATTGGAACTGGGTGTATCACTCCCATCTTTAACAGGTCTTCTACACAATGTAAGAACGCCTGTCTCTTTATTTGGTTTGAGGATAAGTGAGACATGTGGAACCTTCCCCTTGGGGGTAGTTCCTTGAATTCCAGAAGATAACCCTGATAAACTATTTCTAGTGTCCAGGGATCCTGAACATCTCTTGCCCAAGCCTGAGCAAAGAGAGAGAGTCTGCCCCCCACTAGATCCGGTCCCGGATCGGGGGCTACTCCTTCATGCTGTTTTGTTAGCGGTAGCAGGCTTCTTGGTCTGCTTACCCTTGTTCCAGCCTTGCATCGGTTTCCAGGCTGGTTTGGACTGTGAGGCATTACCCTCTTGCTTAGAGGATGCAGAATTAGAGGCCGGTCCGTTCCTGAAATTACGAAAGGAACGAAAATTAGACTTATTCTTGGCCTTGAAAGGCCTATCTTGTGGGAGGGCGTGGCCCTTTCCCCCAGTGAAGTCTGAGATAATCTCTTTCAATTCTGGTCCAAAGAGAGTTTTACCCTTGAAGGGGATGTTAAGCAATTTTGTCTTGGATGATATATCCGCTGACCAAGACTTTAGCCAAAGCGCTCTGCGCGCCACAATTGCAAACCCTGAATTTTTTGCCGCTAATCTAGCTAATTGCAAAGCGGCATCTAAAATAAAATAGTTAGCCAACTTAAGTGCGTGAACTCTGTCCATAACCTCCTCATATGGAGTCTCTCTAATGAGCGACTTTTCTAGTTCCTCGAACCAGAACCACGCTGCTGTAGTGACAGGAACAATGCACAAAATGGGTTGTAGAAGGTAGCCTTGCTGTACAAATTTTTTTTTAAGCAAACCCTCCAATTTTTTATCCATAGGATCTTTGAAAGCACAACTATCCTCGATAGGAATAGTAGTGCGCTTGTTTAGAGTAGAAACTGCCCCCTCAACCTAAGGGACTGTCTGCCATAAGTCCTTTCTGGGGTCGACCATAGGAAATAATTTCTTAAATATAGGAGGGGGAACAAAAGGTATGCCGGGCTTCTCCCACTCCTTATTCACTATGTCCGCCACCCACTTGGGTATAGGAAAAGCGCCGGGGTGCACCGGGACCTCTAGGAACTTGTCCATCTTGCATAATTTTTGTGGAATGACCAAGTTGTCACAATCATCCAAAGTAGATAACACCTCCTTAAACAGTGTGCGGAGATGTTCTAATTTAAATTTAAATGTCACAACATCAGGTTCAGCCTGTTGAGAAATTTTTCCTGAATCTGAAATTTCCCCATCTGACAAACCCTCCCTCATGGCCCCTTCAGATTGGTGTGAGGGTATGACAGAACAATTATCATCAGCGCCCTCCTGCTCTTCAGTGTTTAAAACAGAGCAATCGCGCTCTCTCTGATATGTAGGCATTTTGGATAAAATATTTGCTATGGAGTTATCCATTACAGCCGTCAATTGTTGCATGGTAATAAGCATTGGCGCGCTAGAAGTACCAGGGGCCTCCTGCGTGGGCAAAACTGGTATAGACACAGAAGGAGATGATGTAGAACCATGTCTACTCCCTTCATCTGATGAAACATCTTGGGCAACATCATTATCTGTGACAGTATTGTCCATACATTGTTTGGACGCTATGGCACATTGACTTTCATACATATAGAACATAGCTTATCTGAAGGCACAGACATGTTAAACAGGCTTAAACTTGTCAATAAAGCACAAAAACCGTTTTAAAACAAAACCGTTACTGTCTCTTTAAATTTTAAACAGAGCACACTTTATTACTGAATATGTGAAAAAATATGAAGGAATTGTTCAAATTTTAACAAAATTTCACCACAGTGTCTTAAAGCATTAAAAGTATTGCACACCAATTTTCAGAGCTTTAACCCTTAAAATAACGAAACCGGAGCCGGTTACAGATTTAACCCCTATACAGTCCCAGCTACAGCCTTTGCTGTGACTTTACCAAGCCCAGAGGGGAATACGATACCAAATGACGCCTTCTAGGAACGTTTCCAACTACTTTCAGGTCCTCACACATGCATCTGCATGTCTTGCTCTCAAAAACAACTGCGCAGTAATGGCGCGAAAATGAGGCTCAGCCTACAACTGGGAAGGCCCTTCCTGACTGGAAAAGGTGTCTAACATAGTGCCTGACGTTAAAAAACGTTCCCCAAGTTTATAAGTGTGAATTATCAGCATAAACATGTATAAAATGTCCAAATAAAGCAATCGATTTAGCCCATAAAAGTGTCTACCAGTTTTATAGCCCATATTAAGCCCTTTATTCTGTTTGAGACTAAGAAAATGGCTTACCGGTCCCCATGAGGGGAAATGACAGCCTTCCAGCATTACACAGTCTTGTTAGAAATATGGCTAGTCATACCTTAAGCAGAAAAGTCTGCTAACTGTTTCCCAACTGAAGTTACTTCATCTCAACAGTCCTATGTGGAAACAGCAATCGATTTTAGTTACTGTCTGCTAAAATCATCTTCCTCTCACAAACAGAAATCTTCATCTTTTTCTGTTTCAGAGTAAATAGTTCATACCAGCACTATTTTAAAATAACAAACTCTTGATAGTAGAATAAAAAAAAACTACAACTAAACACCACATACTCTTAACCATCTCCGTGGAGATGTTGCCTGTGCAACGGCAAAGAGAATGACTGGGGTGGGCGGAGCCTAGGAGGGACTATATGGCCAGCTTTGCTGGGACTCTTTGCCATTTCCTGTTGGGGAAGAGATATTCCCACAAGTAAGGATGACGCCGTGGACCGGACACACCAATGTTGGAGATTACTTTTCTTTTACAGATTTCATCCTTACTTGTGGGATACCAATACCAAAGCAAAAGGACACGGATGAAAGGGAGGGACAAGACAGGAACCTAAACAGAAGGCACTACTGTTTGAAGAACCTTTCTCCCAAAATTAGCAAAAGTATCAAATTTGTAAAATTTGGAAAAAGTATTAAGGGACTACCAAGTCGCAGCCTTACAAATCTGTTCAACAGAAGCATCGTTTTTAAAAGCCCATGTGGAAGCCACAGCCCTAGTAGAATGAGCCGTAATTCTTTCAGGAGGCTGCTGTCCAGCAGTCTCATATGCCAGGCAGATGATACCTCTCAGCCAAAAAGAAAGAGGTAGCCGTAGCTTTCTGACCCCTACGCTTTCCAGAATAAACAATGAATAATGAAGATGATTGACGGAAATCCTTGGTTGCCTGTAAGTAAAACTTTAAGGCATGGACCACGTCCAGATTGTGTAACAGACGCTCCTTCTTGGAAGGAGGATTAGGACACAATGAAGGAACAACAATTTCTTGATTAATATTCTTATTTGAAACAACCTTAGGAAGAAATCCAGGTTTGGTACGTAAAACCACCTTATCAGAATGAAATATAAGATAAGGCGAATCACATTGTAAAAGAAAACGTGTAGGATAAGCACAGTACAACTCCTGTGCTTGCCAAAAACCAGAGGTGCGCCAATCCACTATATCACAAACAATGTATATTGTACAAAACAACAGTAAACCTGGAAATACTGTATGATCAATGTTGGTTACACACAATAAAATATAATAATGATGGTAATAATAAGTAATTTTTGGAAAGGAAAAAGGGAGGGGTCACAATACTTGCAGACAGTCCTATAACGAGTGCTCTCACTAGTAGTGTCCAATTAAAGAAAAGTTTGTCAACCAAGTGACAGGCAGCTCACTCCAAGATGTATGCAAAGATAATAAATGTCCTAGAAGACGAGAAAAAAAGAGAGGTGCTCTTGGTGCAGCAAGTTCCAATCAGCAAATAACAGTTATCTGTAATAGTGGTAGAATACTCACAAACGTGCACATGCAGTGCAATAGTGGGCGGACCGAAACTTCAGAGCCGTTCGGCTGACTCCCCAATGGCGGATCTGCCGGGTGATGATACAATGCTTTGCTGTTGACACAGGAATTCAAACCTCCGTGACACCCAGTATTGGTCAGCTGGGGAATAAGTGTAGAGTCCACAGACTGTAAAAGCTTGAAAAAATTCTTCAGAGCAAGGTAGGGTGATAAAAATATGTTTTATTAAGAACACTTAAAAAGTTGCTTTGCAACGCGTTTCTCGGCTACAATGCCGTTTCATCAGGCTACATAATTGTTACACTCTACCTTGCTACCTTTTATTTCACACAAAACCAATCAGCAGTCCGTATCTCGAAAACGCCTACATAACTACAGACAAATCAAGTGCCGTGTGTTCCACACACCCATAAGATTCACATCTGTGCTCATTAAAATTGTCAAGGTTGCTAGGTGCGCGGAAGACAATGCTTTTGCTTAAATTGGAATGAATCCTTTCACAAAATATAAAAACAGATATATATGCAAAAAATGACGTATAAACCAACTATATTCATATTTTCTTCAACAATGCGAAAATCTAATCATTGCTTGCGATAAAAGTGTAAATACAATCTATTCTAAATTCGACAAGGAAAAAACAGTTTCCCACTGATATCGTGAAACAAGCAGTTAGTTAATTCAATGTAAAACAGAATTTATGCTTACCTGATAAATTACTTTCTCCAACGGTGTGTCCGGTCCACGGCGTCATCCTTACTTGTGGGAAATATCTCTTCCCCAACAGGAAATGGCAAAGAGTCCCAGCAAAGCTGGCCATATAGTCCCTCCTAGGCTCCGCCCACCCCAGTCATTCGACCGACGGACAGGAGGAAAAATATAGGAGAAACCATATGGTACCGTGGTGACTGTAGTTAGAGAAAATAATTCATCAGACCTGATTAAAAAACCAGGGCGGGCGGTGGACCGGACACACCGTTGGAGAAACTAATTTATCAGGTAAGCATAAATTCTGTTTTCTCCAACATTGGTGTGTCCGGTCCACGGCGTCATCCTTACTTGTGGGAACCAATACCAAAGCTTTAGGACACGGATGAAGGGAGGGAGCAAATCAGGTTACCTAAACGGAAGGCACCACGGCTTGCAAAACCTTTCTCCCAAAAATAGCCTCCGAAGAAGCAAAGGTATCAAATTTGTAAAATTTGGCAAAAGTGTGCAGTGAAGACCAAGTCGCTGCCTTACATATCTGATCAACAGAAGCCTCGTTCTTGAACGCCCATGTGGAAGCCACAGCCCTAGTGGAGTGAGCTGTGATTCTTTCAGGAGGCTGCCGACCGGCAGTCTCGTAAGCCAATCGGATGATGCTTTTAAGCCAAAAGGAAAGAGGTAGAAGTCGCTTTTTGACCTCTCCTTTTACCAGAATAGACAACAAACAAAGAAGATGTTTGTCTGAAATCTTTTGTAGCCTCTAAATAGAATTTTAGAGCACGGACTACGTCCAAATTGTGTAACAAACGTTACTTCTTTGAAACTGGATTCGGACATAAAGAAGGTACAACTATCTCCTGGTTAATATTCTTGTTAGAAACGACCTTTGGAAGAAAACCAGGCTTAGTACGCAAAACCACCTTATCTGCATGGAACACCAGATAAGGCGGAGAACACTGCAAAGCAGATAACTCTGAAACTCTTCTAGCAGAAGAAATAGCAACCAAAAACAAAACTTTCCAAGATAGTAACTTAATATCTATGGAATGTAAAGGTTCAAACGGAACCCCTTGAAGAACTGAAAGAACTAGATTTAGACTCCAGGGAGGAGTCAAAGGTCTGTTAACAGGCTTGATCCTAACCAGAGCCTGAACAAATGCTTGAACATCTGGCACAGCTGCCAGTCTTGTGTAGTAAGACAGATAAAGCAGAGATCTGTCCCTTTAGAGAACTTGCAGATAATCCTTTCTCCAAACCTTCTTGTAGAAAGGAGAGAATCTTAGGAATTTTTATCTTATTCCATGGGAATCCTTTGGATTCACACCAACAGATATATCTTTTCCATATTATATGGTAAATCTTTCTAGTTACCGGTTTTCTGGCCTGAACCAGAGTATCTATCACAGAATCTGAAAACCCACGCTTTGATAGAATCAAGCGTTCAATCTCCAAGCCGTCAGCTGGAGGGAGACCAGATTTGGATGTTCGAATGGACCCTGAACAAGAAGGTCCTGTCTCAAAGGTAGCTTCCATGGTGGAACCGATGACATATTCACCAGGTCTGCATACCAAGTCCTGCATGGCCACGTAGGAGCTATCAAGATCACCGAGGCCCTCTCCTGTTTGATCCTGGCTACCAGCCTGGGAATGAGAGGAAACGGTGGAAATACATATGTGAAAAAGTATGAAGGAATTGTTCATATAGAACATAGCTTATCCGAAGGCACAGACATGTTAAACAGGCTTAAACTATTAAGAGTATTGCACACCAATTTTCAGAGCTTTAACCCTTAAAATAACGGAACCGGAGCCGTTTACAAATTTAACCCCTATACAGTCCCAGCTACAGCCTTTGCTGTGACCTAACCAAGCCCAGAGGGGAATACGATACCAAATGACGCCTTCTAGAAACTTTTCCAGCTACTTTCAGATCCTCACACATGCATCTGCATGTCTTGCTCTCAAAAACAACTGCGCAGTAATGGCGCGAAAATGAGGCTCAGCCTACAACTGGGAAGGCCCTCCCTGACTGGAAAAGGTGTCTAACATAGTGCCTGCCGTTAAAAAACGTTCCCCAAGTTTATAAATGTGAATTATCAGCATAAACATGTATAAAATGTCCAAATAAAGCAATCGATTTAGCCCATAAAAGTGTCTACCAGTTTTATAGCCCATATTAAGCCCTTTATTCTGTTTGAGACTAAGAAAATGGCTTACCGGTCCCCATGAGGGGAAATGACAGCCTTCCAGCATTACACAGTCTTGTTAGAAATATAGCTAGTCATACCTTAAGCAGAAAAGTCTGCTGTTTCCCCCAACTGAAGTTACTTCATCTCAACAGTCCTATGTGGAAACAGCAATCGATTTTAGTTACTGTCTGCTAAAATCATCTTCCTCTCACAAACAGAAATCTTCATCCTTTTCTGTTTCAGAGTAAATAGTACATACCAGCAGTATTTTAAAATAACAAACACTTGATAGAAGAATAAAAAACTACATTTTAACACCAAAAACTCTTAACCATCTCCGTGGAGATGTTGCCTGTGCAACGGCAAAGAGAATGACTGGGGTGGGCGGAGCCTAGGAGGGACTATATGGCCAGCTTTGCTGGGACTCTTTGCCATTTCCTGTTGGGGAAGAGATATTTCCCACAAGTAAGGATGACGCCGTGGACCGGACACACCAATGTTGGAGAAAATACATATTCATTATACAAAAACGTCTTTGTTTAAAATGCACATTTGTAACGTAAACACTTGACAATTCATGGTTAGACATAAGAATGTGTATAAAGTTCCTAAAATACCATTGCTGAACATATACGTTGGTTGCTTGTTTATCGCTAAATAGAATAATGTAAAGATTTTACTTTTGATGTTTAAATAATAAAAACTAAACTGATACTAATCTCATGAAAGTCTCCCTATATTTCCGTTATAGGATATAGTTCTCCAAAAAACATAAATATGATATTGGGTATGTACACAATTACTATATAATAACAACATTTCTATAAATACCAATAACTATAATTAATCTCAATTTCTAGTTCGTGTTCCCATATGTAATAAATAAGGAAGTGCTATAACCTATAAACAAACGCATAAGACAAATGTCCACATAAATACATATTTGCATATAAAAGATGTTGCTAGATTGTTATAACCCTATATATACTATATGTATGTGTTGAATCTATCATGATAATACTCTAAAAGATAAAGTGACAGAAGGGTGATAAATCTCGAAAAGAGAGACCAAATAAGTGAGGGTATAATGACTATTTATAATTCTAAGTCCTATATAACCACCCAAATGTGATGGATAGATATTGATCTTCTAATAACTAAATGTGACTTGTGACTAATATGTGTTCCCGTATGTAATTTACAAGGAAGTGTAAAAGCGTAAATGGACTCATGACAGGTGTCCGCGTACATACATATTAGCACCAAAAAGGTGCAGAAAGATATGACCCTATGAATACTAAAAATACAAAAACTGAGTATCTATAGAATATAATAGCGTGTATAAACCTATAAGACAAGGGTCCGCATAAATACATGTTTGCGCATAAAAAGTGCAGATTCATATAACCCTATGAATTCTATGTGCTTTAAGTCTATCATTTAGGTGATAATGTACGATCTACTTGCACTGAAAAAATAGGTGGTGAAACTGAAAAGAAGGGACCCCTTGGGGAAAGATACCGGGTGTGGTGGCTATCTTATTATAAATGTGATTCCTGTAAATCCACCCAAATCTTATAAGAATTAAGTGTATTTGAAAATTTTGCTTTAATAATATAATAGATACTAAGTGTGACTAGTGACTAATTCATGAGTGCTATCAGGAGTGTGTGTGAGCTATGAGATGTGTGAGTGTGGCATCATTGATGTAGTGTGTGACATACCTTGCTCTGGAGAATTGTTTTCAAGCTTTTGCTGTCTGTGGACTCTACACTTATTCCCCAGCTGACCAATACTGGGTGTCACGGAGGTTTGAATTCCTGTGTCAACAGCAAAGCATTGTATCATCACCCGCCAGATCCGCCATTGGGGAGTCAGCCGAACGGCTCTGAAGTTTCGGTCCGCCCACTATTGCACTGCATGTGCACGTTTGTGAGTATTCTACCACTATTACGGATAACTTATTTGCTGATTGGAACTTGCTGCACCAAGAGCGCCTCTCTTTTTTTCTTGTCTTCTACGACATTTAGAATCACATTGTAATGCTGAAAGCTCAGAAACTCTTCGAGCAGAAGAAATAGCAACTAAAAACAGAACTTTCCAAGATAATAATTTAATATCTATGGAATGCATAGGTTCAAATGGAACCCCTTGAAGAACTCTAAGAAGTAAATTCAAACTCCAGGGAGGAGTAATAGGTCTAAATACAGGCTTAATTCTAGTTAAAAGCCTGACAAAAAGACTGAACATCCGGCACATTTGCCAAACGTTTGTGTAGCAAAATTGACAAAGCAGAAATCTGACCCTTTAAAGAACTTGCTGATAACCCTTTCTCCAATCCTTCTTGGAGAAAAGACAGAATCCTAGGAATCTAAATTTTACTCCATAAGTAACCCTTGGATTCACGCCAATAAAGATATTTACACCATATCTTATGATAGATTTTTCTAGTGACAGGCTTTCAGCCTGTATCAAAGTATCAATGACCGAATCAGAGAATCCTCGCTTCGATAAAATCAAGTATTCAATCTCCATGCAGTCAGCTGCAGAGAAATTAGATTTGGACGTTGAAAAGGACCTTGAATGAGAAGGTCCTGTCTTAAAGGAAGTTTCCACGGTGGCAGAGAGGACATGTTCACTAGATCTGCATACCAAGTCCTGCGTGGCCACGCAGGCGCTATAAAGATTACTGAAGCTCTCTCCTGTTTGACTCGAGCAATCACGCGTGGAAGGAGAGGGAATGGTGGAAACACATAAGCTAGGCTGAATTTCCAAGGCACTGCCAGGGCATCTATCAGTTCGGCCTGTGGATCCTTCGACCTGGATCCGTATCTCGGGAGCTTGGCAATCTGTCGAGACGCCATTAGATCCAACTCTGGTCTGCCCCATCTGAGAATCAGTGAGGCAAATACCTCCAGATGGAGTTCCCACTCCCCCGGATGAAAAGTCTGACGACTTAGAAAATCCGCTTCCCAATTTTCTACTCCTGGGATGTAGATTGCTGACAAAAAAAAAAAAAAAAAAAAAAAAAGAGTGGTTCTCCGCCCATCGGATTATCTTGGATACCTCTATCATCGCTAAGGAACTCTTTGTTCCCCCCCTGATGATTGATATATGCCACAGTCGTGATGTTGTCCGACTGGAACCTGATGAATTTTGCCGAAGTCAACTGAGGCCATGCCAGAAGCGCATTGAATATTGCTCTCAGTTCCAGAATATTGATTGGAAGTAGAGACTCCAGCTGAGTCCAAACACCCTGAGCCTTCAGGGAGTTCCAGACTGCACCCCAGCCCAGAAGGCTGGCATCTGCTGTCACTATCACCCACGAGTCTCTGGTTACTCGATCCAGATTTATCCGAGGAGATAAATTCGCATAATCCCCATTCAACTGCCCAAGCATGCACAGCTGCAGTGGTCTGAGATGAAAGCGGGCAAACTGAATTATATCCATTACCGCTACCATTAATCCAATGACTTACATGCACTGAGCCACTGATGGCCGATGGATGGACTGAAGTGCTTGGCAAGTATTCAGAATCTTTGTTTTTCTGACCTCTGTCAGAAAATTTTTCATATCTACCGAGTCTATAAGGGTCCCCAGAAATGAAACCCTTGTCCGTGGAACTAATGAACTTTTTTCTACGTTCACTTTCCAACCGTGAGATCTCAGGAAAGACAATACTATGTCCGTGTGAGATTTTGTCAATTGATAATTTGACTCGTGAATCAGAATGTCGTCCAGATAAGGCGCTACTGCTATGCCCTGTGGTCTGAGAACCGCCAAAAGAGACCCCAGAACTTTTGTGAAAATTCTGAGTGCCGTGGCAAGACGGAAAGGAAGAGCCATAAACTGATAATTTTTGTCCAGGAAGGCAAACCTTAAGAACCGATGATGATCCTTGTGAATAGGGATATGAAGGTATGCATCCTTAAAATCCACAGTAGTCATATATTGACCCTCCTGAACCATAGGTAAGATTGTTCTTATAGTCTCCATTTTGAACGATGGGACTCTGTTAGACACTTGAGATCCAAAATGGGTCTGAAAGTTCCTTCTTTTTTGGGAACTACAAAAAGATTTGAGTAAAATCCCTGTTCCTGTTCCAGTTTTGGAACGGGACAAATTACACCCATGGTATAGAGGTCTTTTACACAGCGTAAAAACGCCTCTTTTTTATCTGGTCTACAGATAACCGTGAAAGATGGAATCTCCCCCTCGGGAGAAAATCCTTGAATTCTAGTTGATACCCGTGGGTCACTATTTCTAGTGCCCAGGAATCCAGAACATCTCTTGCCTGAGCAAAGAGAGAAAGTCTGCCCCCTACCAGATACGGATCGAGGGCCACCCCTTCATGCTGTCTTGGAAGCAGCAGCGGGCTTCTTGGATTGTTTACCCTTATTCCAAGTCTGGTTGGGTCTCCAGACTGACTTGGATTGAGAAAAATTCCCTTCCTGCTTTGTGGAAGATGAAGAAACAGAGGGTCCTCCTTTATAGCTTTGAAAGGAACGAAAATTATTCTGTTTACCCCTCATTTTAACAGACTTATCCTGAGGTAGGGTATAACCTTTACCTCCAGTAATGTCAGAAATGATCTCCTTCAATTCAGGCCCGGATAGGGTCTTACCTTTAAAAGGAATAGCCAAAAGCATTAGATTTTGATGACACATCAGCAGGCCAAGATTTGAGCCATAACGCTCTACACGCCAGAATGGCAAAACCTGCATTTTTTGCTGCTAACTTAGCAATTTGAAAAGCAGCATCAGTAATAAAAGAATTAGCTAGCTTAAGAGACTTAATTCTATCCAGAATATCATCAAAGAGCTTCAAACCAAAAAGCTGCTGCAGTAGTTACTGGAAAAATGCAAGCTGTAGGTTGTAAAAGAAAACCTTGATGAATAAATAATTTCTTTAAAAGACCTAATTTTTTATCCATAGGATTTTTGAAAGCACAACTATCCTCAATAGGTATAGTTGTACGCTTATTCAAAATAGATATAGCTCCCTCTACCTTAGGGACCGTTTGCCACAAGTCCCTAATGGAGTCAGATATAGGGAACATTTTCTTAAAAGTAGGAGGAGAGAACGGTATACCTGGTCTATCCCATTTTAACAATTTCCGAAATAATCTTAGGAACCGGAAAAACATCAGTGTAAGTAGGTACCTCTAAATATTTGTCCATCTTACACAATTTCTCTGGTGGTTTTATAATAGGTTCACAATCATCCAGAGTCGCTAAAACCTCCCTAAGTAACGGACGTAGGTGTTCAAGGTTAAATTTAAATGACATAACGTCCGAATCTGTCCGAGGTAATATATTTCCTTGGGTCTGAAAGCTCACCCTCAGACAGCAATTCCCTAACCCCCAACTCAGAACATTGTGAGGGAGCATCGGAAAAAGCTAATAAAGCACCAGAGGATTCAGTATTTACATTAATACCTGACCTACTGCGTTAACCCTGTAACACTGGTAATTTGGATAATACCTCTGTAAGAGTAGTTGACATAACTGCAGCCATATCCTGCAGAGTAAAAGCATTAGACGCACTAGAAGTACTTGGCGTTGCTTGTGTGAGTGTTAAAGGTTGTGACATTTGGGGAGAATTAGATGGCATATCCTGATTCCCTTCAAACTGAGAATCATCCTTAGGCATACTTTTATTACTTAAAATATGCTTCTTACATTGTAAGGCCCTTTCAGTATAAGAGGTACATAATGTAAGTGGGGGTTCTACAATGGCTTCTAAACACATAGAACACTTAGTATCCTCAATGTCAGACATGTTGAAAAAAAGACTTACAGTATTTTAAACACTTTGAACAATTTTCCAAAAAAATGTACTGCGCCTTTAAAAAATAAAAAAGCATACAATTTTTCCAAAACTGCAAAAAAAGCTAAATAAACTAATCTGTTTAGCAACACATATTTGATGTGCCCAAAAATTATTGCACTTATAAGCAAAAAATAACCTTATCAGGACATTTATAGTGAAAAAAAAATACAATTTATTCAAAAAAATGACCCCTGCTCTGCTGTGGCACCTACCTGCCCTTAAAGTGCTTGAAAATGATTATACCCCGATCCGGTCATCAGAGCATAAGTTGAGACCTAACCGGAGCTCATGTCTGATGCCAAATGAGCAGAAATGTACTGCGCGTCAAAGCGCACGAAAAATAGGCCCAGCCCATTGAGGTCAATCACAAACAAACGCAAACACTGCATAGGAAGCGGTTAGAAAAAACAAAACAAGTGGTCCCCCTTTATAATACTGCAGCCCTTAAACAAAATAATGAGCTGCCTCTCCCAGTGTCAACAAACACCCAACATGTCACACAAAAAAAAAAAAAACCCACGTTCTAAATAAAGGTTTTTAAAGTAACATCTCTCACAGATCCACTTTTAATCCCTTTTATAGCAAAAAAATGTCAGCCATTCTGATATAACAGGTCTCCTCAGAAAAAAAGACTGAGCATACCTCAAATGCTAATAGCATGAAGCTGTTCTCCACTCTGAAGATTTCTTTACACTACCTTCAGCATTCAGTGGGAACCAATGTGGATCTTAGTTACGTCTGCTAAGATCATCCTCCTCAGGGCAGAAAACTTCTTCCATATCCCCCTGAGAAAAATAGTACACACTGGTACCATTTGAAAATAAACTTCTTGATTGAAGAAACTAAAACTAACACCTCACTTTACCTCTTCCTAGTATAACACAGGCAAAGAGAATGACTGGGGGTGGAGGGAAAGGGAGGGGCTATATATACAGCTCTGCTGTGGTGCTCTTTGCCACTTCCTGTTAGCAGGAGGTTAATATCCCACAAGTAAGGATGAAATCCGTGGACTCGACACATCTTTGTAAAAGAAATGAGCACCCCTTCTATCCCTGGAATCACTTTCAGTACATAGACGTGTGTCTTTCACACTGTTCTTAGAAGTACTGTTTAGTTTATAGAGCAGTTAACATGACTACTACTAAAGGATAAAAACCAGCAATAACTTGTCTGTAGGGAAATTCAGGAGACTGAAAAGCTTTATTCCCCCATCACTGGCTAGCCATATGTTTTGCACAAATTACCCATCAATTTCTTATTGGCAGATATGGAATCTACCACTAGCTCTACTGCAGGGCAGGAATATATTTTTAGGACTTTATCAGCATTTCAAAGAATGTAGCATCTTTTGAAATACAGCAAACAACAAAATAACTAATGTATCTTTAAAATGTCATTAAACTAGAGTAGCATTCCTACTCACCCTGCTATTGATTTTCCTCCTGTACATGCAAGTTGTTCTCTTACTTTAACCCATTACAAAAGCCAGTTGGTAGAGCTCTGCATTTTTATACTGGGTGCCTCCATCTTGTAGTGTGCGTATTGTTGCATTCGGTTTCACAGATCAGAAATGTTACTGGCTTATTAATCGCTGTGCCTTGTACTCAGTTTGAATAGAAAGAGGAAGCTTTATATTTTTTGAAGTTAATTTACACAGTTTAAAAGTTACATAAAAAATATTAAAATACCCTCAGGAATAATAGAGAGTAATGCAGCTACTTCATTTTTTTTTTTTTTACAGCTCCCGGTCTGTATTGTGGACGCTAAACTGAAGTGCACAATATGGCTTGTAAAGAAGACAATATAAATGATCCGTGGATGTGCCGTGCTTCTTTGACAGTGTACGAGAATTTCAAAATCCAAGATGGCAGCACCAATTGTGAAAATACAGAACTTTACTAACCAGCACATGCAGAGGGATATTAAATTGTAAATACAAAATGATGTTTTCAAAGCAAAGATTATCCTTAGAATATAATGTAGCTGTATTCTTTTAGCATTATATTAGCTGTTTAAATATTACAAGTTTAGTTTCTATATAGTACTCTAGATTCTATAACGTAATAGATGCTGCTAGCAAAAACATAATTTATGCTTACCTGATAAATGTATTTCTCTTGTAGTGTATCCAGTCCACGGATCATCCATTACTTGTGGGATATTCTCCTTCCCAACAGGAAGTTGCAAGAGGATCACCCACAGCAGAGCTGCTATATAGCTCCTCCCCTCACTGCCATATCCAGTCATTCGACCGAAACAAGACGAGAAAGGAGAAACCATAGGGTGCAGTGGTGACTGTAGTTTAATTAAAATGTAGACCTGCCTTAAAAGGACAGGGCGGGCCGTGGACTGGATACACTACAAGAGAAATAAATTTATCAGGTAAGCATAAATTATGTTTTCTCTTGTTAAGTGTATCCATTCCACGGATCATCCATTACTTGTGGGATACCAATACCAAAGCTAAAGTACACGGATGATGGGAGGGACAAGGCAGGAACTTAAACGGAAGGAACCACTGCCTGTAGAACCTTTCTCCCAAAAACAGGCTCCGAAGAAGCAAAAGTGTCAAATTTGTAAAATTTTGAAAAGGTGTGAAGCGAAGACCAAGTCGCAGCCTTGCAAATCTGTTCAACAGAGGCCTCATTTTTAAAGGCCCAGGTGGAAGCCACAGCTCTAGTAGAATGAGCTGTAATCCTTTCAGGGGGCTGCTGTCCAGCAGTCTCATAGGCTAAGCGTGTTATGCTCCGAAGCCAAAAGGAGAGAGAGGTTGTCAAAGCTTTTTGACCTCTCCTCTGTCCAGAGTAAACGACAAACAGGGCAGATGTTTGACGAAAATCTTTAGTAGCCTGTAAGTAAAACTTCAAGGCACGGACTACGTCCACATTATGCAAAAGACGTTCCTTCTTTGAAGAAGGATTAGGACACAATGATGGAACAACAATCTCTTGATTGATATTCCTGTTAGAAACCACCTTATGTAAAAATCCAGGTTTGGTACGCAGAACTACCTTGTCTGAATGAAAAATCAGATAAGGAGAATCACAATGTAAGGCAGACAACTCAGAGACTCTTCGAGCCGAGGAAATAGCCATCAAAAACAGAACTTTCCAAGATAAAAGTTTAATATCAATGGAATGAAGGGGTTCAAACGGAACTCCCTGAAGAACTTTAAGAACCAAGTTTAATCTCCACGGGGGAGCAACAGTTTTAAACACAGGCTTAATCCTAAACAAAGCCTGACAAAATGCCTGGACGTCTGGAACTTCTGCCAGACGCTTGTGCAAAAGAATAGACAGAGCAGAGATCTGTCCTTTTAAAGAACTAGCTGATAAGCCTTTGTCCAAACCCTCTTGGAGAAAGGACAATATCCTAGGAATCCTAACCTTACTCCATGAGTAACTCTTGGATTCACACCAATAAAGATATTTACGCCATATCTTATGGTAGATTTTCCTGGTGACAGGCTTCCGAGCCTGTATTAAGGTATCAATGACTGACTCGGAGAAGCCACGCCTTGATAGAATCAAGCGTTCAATCTCCATGCAGTCAGTCTCAGAGAAATTAGATTTGGATGATTGAAAGGACCTTGTATTAGAAGGTCCTGCCTCAGAGGCAGAGTCCATGGTGGAAGAGATGACATGTCCACTAGGTCTGCAAACCAGGTCCTGCGTGGCCACGCAGGCGCTATCAGAATCACCGATGCTCTTTCCTGTTTGATTTTGGCAATCAGTCGAGGGAGTAGAGGAAACGGTGGAAACACATAGGCCAGGTTGAAGAACCAAGGAGCTGCTAGAGCATCTATCAGCGTTGCTCCCGGGTCCCTGGACCTGTATCCGTAACAAGGAAGCTTGGCGTTCTGACGAGACGCCATGAGATCCAGTTCTGGTTTGCCCCAACAATGGACCAGTTGAGCAAACACCTCCGGATGGAGTTCCCACTCCCCCGGATGAAAAGTCTGACGACTTAGAAAATCCGCTTCCCAGTTCTCTACGCCTGGGATGTGGATCGCTGACAGGTGGCAAGAGTGAGACTCTGCCCAGCGAATTATCTTTGAGACTTCTAACATCGCTAGGGAACTCCTGGTTCCCCCTTGATGGTTGATGTAAGCCACAGTCGTGATGTTGCCCGACTGAAATCTGATGAACCTCAGTGTTGCAAACTGAGGCCAAGCTAGAAGAGCATTGAATATTGCTCTTAACTCCAGAATATTTATTGGGAGGAGTTTCTCCTCCTGAGTTCACGATCCCTGAGCCTTCAGGGAGTTCCAGACTGCGCCCCAACCTAGAAGGCTGGCATCTGTTGTTACAATCGTCCAATCTGGCCTGTGAAAGGTCATACCCTTGGACAGATGGACCCGAGAAAGCCACCAGAGAAGAGAATCTCTGGTCTCTTGATCCAGATTTAGTAAAGGGGACAAATCTGAGAAATCCCCGTTCCACTGACTTAGCATGCATAATTGCAGCGGTCTGAGATGCAGGCACGCAAATGGCACTATGTCCATTGCCGCTACCATTAAGCAGATTACTTCCATGCACTGAGCCACTGACGGGCGTGGAATGGAATGAAGGACACGGCAAGCATTTAGAAGTTTTGATAACCTGGACTCCGTCAGGTAAATTTTCATCTCTACAGAATCTATAAAAGAGTCCCTAGGAAGGAGACTCTTGTGAGTGGTGATAGAGAACTCTTTTCCACGTTCACTTTCCACCCATGCGAACTCAGAAATGCCAGAACTATCTCTGTATGAGACTTGGCAATTTGAAAGCTTGACGCCTGTATCAGGATGTCGTCTAGATACGGAGCCACCGCTATGCCTCGCGGTCTTAGAACCGCCAGAAGTGAGCCCAGAACCTTTGTAAAAATTCTCGGGGCAGTGGCCAACCCAAAGGGAAGAGCTACAAATTGGTAATGCCTGTCTAGAAAGGCAAACCTTAGGAACCGATGATGATCTTTGTGAATCGGTATGTGAAGGTAGGCATCCTTTAAGTCCACTGTGGTCATGTACTGACCCTCTTGGATCATGGGTAGGATGGTCCGAATAGTTTCCATTTTGAATGATGGAACTCTGAGGAATTTGTTTAAGATCTTTAGATCCAAGATTGGTCTGAAGGTTCCCTCTTTCTTGGGAACCACAAACAGATTTGAATAAAATCCCTGTCCTTGTTCCGTCCGCGGAACTGGATGGATCACTCCCATTACTAGGAGGTCTTGCACACAGCTTAGGAATGCCTCCTTCTTTATCTGGTTTGCTGATAACCTTGAAAGATAAAATCTCCCTTGTGGAGGAGAAGCTTTGAAGTCCAGAAGATATCCCTGAGATATGATCTCCAACGCCCAGGGATCCTGAACATCTCTTGCCCACGCCTGGGCGAAGAGAGAAAGTCTGCCCCCCACTAGATCCGTTTCCGGATAGGGGGCCGTTCCTTCATGCTGTCTTGGGGGCAGCAGCAGGCTTTCTAGCCTGCTTGCCCTTGTTCCAGGACTGGTTAGGTTTCCAGGCCTGTCTGGAATGAGCAACAGTTCCCTCTTGTTTTGAAGCGGAGGAAGTTGATGCTGCTCCTGCCTTGAAATTTCGAAAGGCACGAAAATTAGACTGTTTGGCCTTTGATTTGGCCCTGTCCTGAGGAAGGGTATGACCCTTGCCTCCAGTAATGTCAGCAATAATTTCCTTCAAGCCAGGCCCGAATAAGGTCTGCCCCTTGAAAGGAATGTTGAGTAATTTAGACTTTGAAGTCACGTCAGCTGACCAGGATTTAAGCCATAGCGCCCTACGCGCCTGGATGGCGAATCCGGAATTCTTAGCCGTTAGTTTAGTCACATGAACAATGGCATCAGAAACAAATGAGTTAGCTAGCTTAAGCGTTCTAAGCTTGTCAATAATTTCATTCAATGGAGCTCTCTGGATGGCCTCTTCCAGGGCCTCAAACCAGAATGCCGCCGCAGCAGTGACAGGCGCAATGCATGCAAGGGGCTGTAAAATAAAACCTTGTTGAATAAACATTTTCTTAAGGTAACCCTCCAATTTTTTATCCATTGGATCTGAAAAAGCACAACTGTCCTCAACCGGGATAGTGGTACGCTTTGCTAAAGTAGAAACTGCTCCCTCCACCTTAGGGACCGTCTGCCATAAGTCCCGTGTAGTGGCGTCAATTGGAAACATTTTTCTAAATATAGGAGGTGGGGAAAAGGGCACACCGGGTCTATCCCACTCCTTGCTAATAATTTCTGTAAGCCTTTTAGGTATAGGAAAAACGTCAGTACACACCGGCACCGCATAGTATCTATCCAGCCTACACAATTTCTCTGGAATTGCAACTGTGTTACAGTCATTCAGAGCAGCTAATACCTCCCCAAGCAATACACGGAGGTTCTCAAGCTTAAATTTAAAATTAGAAATCTCTGAATCAGGTTTCCCCGAGTCAGAGATGTCACCCAAAGACTGAAGCTCTCCGTCCTCATGTTCTGCATACTGTGACGCAGTATCAGACATGGCTCTAACAGCATTTGCGCGCTCTGTATCTCTCCTAACCCCAGAGCTATCGCGCTTGCCTCTTAATTCAGGCAATCTAGATAATACCTCTGACAGGATATTATTCATGATTGCAGCCATGTCCTGCAAGGTAATCGCTATGGGCGTCCCTGATGTAATTGGCGCCATATTAGCGTGCTTCCCCTGAGCGGGAGGCGAAGGGTCTGACACGTGAGGAGAGTTAGTCGGCATAACTTCCCCCTCGACAGAACCCTCTGGTGATAATTCTTTTATAGATAAAGACTGATCTTTACTGTTTAAGGTGAAATCAATACATTTAGTACACATTCTCCTATGGGGCTCCACCATGGCTTTCAAACATAATGAACAAGTAGGTTCCTCTGTGTCAGACATGTTTAAACAGACTAGCAATGAGACTAGCAAGCTTGGAAAACACTTTAAAACAAGTTTACAAGCAATATAAAAAACGTTACTGCGCCTTTAAGAAACACAAATTTTCCCAAATTTTGAAATAACAGTGAAAAAATGCAGTTACACTAACAAAATTTTTACAGTGTATGTAATAAGTTAGCAGAGCATTGCACCCACTTGCAAATGGATGATTAACCCCTTAATACCAAAAACGGAATAACAAATGACAAAAACGTTTTTTAAACAGTCACAACTGCCACAGCTCTACTGTGGCTTTTTACCTCCCTCAATACGACTTTTGAAGCCTTTTGAGCCCTTCAGAGAAGTCCTGGATCATGCAGGAAGAAGCTGGATGTCTGTGTCTGTAATTTTTGCTGTGCGAAAAAAACGCCAAAATAGGCCCCTCCCACTCATATTACAACAGTGGGAAGCCTCAGGGAACTGTTTCTAGGCAAAATTCAAGCCAGCCATGTGGAAAAAACTAGGCCCCAATAAGTTTTCTCACCAAACATATGTAAAAAACGATTAAACATGCCAGCAAACGTTTTAAAATACACTTTTATAAGAGTATGTATCTGTATCTCTATTAATAAGCCTGATACCAGTCGCTATCACTGCATTTAAGGCTTTACTTACATTACTTCGGTATCAGCAGCATTTTCTAGCAAATTCCATCTCTAGAAAAATATTTTAACTGCACATACCTTATTACAGGAAAACCTGCACGCTATTCCCCCTCTGAAGTTACCTCACTCCTCAGAATATGTGAGAACAGCAAAGGATCTTAGTTACTTCTGCTAAGATCATAGAAAACGCAGGCAGATTCTTCTTCTAAATACTGCCTGAGATAAACAGTACACTCCGGTACCAAAAATAACAAACTTTTGATTGAAGAAATAAACTAAGTATAAAACACCACAGTCCTCTTACGACCTCCATCTTAGTTGTGAGTTGCAAGAGAATGACTGGATATGGCAGTGAGGGGAGGAGCTATATAGCAGCTCTGCTGTGGGTGATCCTCTTGCAACTTCCTGTTGGGAAGGAGAATATCCCACAAGTAATGGATGATCCGTGGACTGGATACACTTAACAAGAGAAACAACATTTACATTTGTTTAATGAAAACAAATGTGAATGTTTCACGAATATTCAGTATTCATTGCCTTTAAAACAAGACAAATATTGAATAGCACAGCAGTTGAATATTCAGAAAACTAAATTTTCTTAATATTTGGCACAAAAGATTTGGCTATTTTTTGCCTGTGCACACCTCCAATTTAAATCATGATTTCAATAGATTTGATTTAAATCAAATACACCCTGGTTTAAATCTCATTTTTATCCACAAAAAACAGAATTTATGCTTACCTTATAAATTACTTTCTCCAACGGTGTGTCCGGTCCACGGCGTCATCCTTACTTGTGGGATATTCTCTTCCCCAACAGGAAATGGCAAAGAGTCCCAGCAAAGCTGGTTACATGGTCCCTCCTAGGCTCCGCCCACCCCAGTCATTCGACCGACGGACAGGAGGAATATATATAGGAGAAACCATATGGTACCGTGGTGACTGTAGTTAGAGAAAATAATTCATCAGACCTGATTAAAAAACCAGGGCGGGCCGTGGACCGGACACACCGTTGGAGAAAGTAATTTATCAGGTAAGCATAAATTCTGTTTTCTCCAACATTGGTGTGTCCGGTCCACGGCGTCATCCTTACTTGTGGGAACCAATACCAAAGCTTTAGGACACGGATGAAGGGAGGGAGCAAATCAGGTTACCTAAACGGAAGGCACCACAGCTTGCAAAACCTTTCTCCCAAAAATAGCCTCCGAAGAAGCAAAAGTATCAAATTTGTAAAATTTGACAAAAGTGTGCAGTGAAGACCAAGTCGCTGCCTTACATATCTGGTCAACAGAAGCCTCGTTCTTGAAGGCCCATGTGGAAGCCACAGCCCTAGTGGAGTGAGCTGTGATTCTTTCAGGAGGCAGCCGTCCGGCAGTCTCATAAGCCAATCGGATAATGCTTTTAAGCCAAAAGGAAAGAAAGGTAGAAGTCGCTTTTTGACCTCTCCTTTTACCAGAATAAACAACAAACAAGGAAGATGTTTGTCTGAAATCTTTAGTAGCCTCTAAATAGAACTTTAGAGCACGGACAACGTCCAAATTGTGTAACAAACGTTCCTTCTTTGAAACTGGATTCGGACACAAAGAAGGTACAACTATCTCCTGGTTAATATTTTTGTTAGAAACAACTTTAGGAAGAAAACCAGGCTTAGTACGTAAAACCACCTTATCTGCATGGAACACCAGATAAGGAGGAGAACACTGCAGAGCAGATAACTCAAACTCTTCTAGCAGAAGAAATTGCAACCAAAAACAAAACTTTCCAAGATAGTAACTTAATATCTATGGAATGTAAAGGTTCAAACGGAACCCCTTGAAGAACTGAAAGAACTAGATTTAGACTCCAGGGAGGAGTCAAAGGTCTGTAAACAGGCTTGATCCTAACCAGAGCCTGAACAAATGCTTGAACATCTGGCACAGCTGCCAGTCTTTTGTGTAGTAAGACACATAAAGCAGAGATCTGTCCCTTTAGAGAACTTGCAGATAATCCTTTCTGCAAACCTTCTTGTAGAAAGGAGAGAATCTTAGGAATTTTTATCTTATTCCATGGGAATCCTTTGGATTCACACCAACAGATATATTTTTTCCATATTTTTTGGTAAATCTTTCTAGTTACAGGTTTTCTGGCCTGAACCAGAGTATCTATCACAGAATCTGAAAACCCACGCTTTGATAGAATCAAGCGTTCAATCTCCAAGCCGTCAGTTGGAGGGAAACCAGATTTGGATGTTCGAATGGACCCTGAACAAGAAGGTCCTGTCTCAAAGGTAGCTTCCATGGTGGAGCCGATGACATATTCACCAGGTCTGCATACCAAGTCCTGCGTGGCCACGCAGGAGCTAGCAAGATCACCGAGGCCCTCTCCTGATTGATCCTGGCTACCAGCCTGGGAATGAGAGGAATCGGTGGGAATACGTAAGCTAGGTTGAAAGTCCAAGGTGCTACTAGTGCATCTACTAGAGTCGCCTTGGGATCCCTGGATCTGGACCCGTAGCAAGGAACCTTGAAGTTCTGACGAGACGCCATCAGATCCATGTCTGGAATGCCCCATAATTGAGTTATTTTCCCACTCCCCCGGATGAAATGTCTGACGACTCAGAAAATCCGCTTCCCAATTTTCCACTCCTGGGATGTGGATCGCAGACAAGTGGCAGGAGTGATCCTCCGCCCATTGAATTATTTTGGTCACTTCTTTCATCGCCAGGGAACTCTTTGTTCCCCCCTGATGATTGATATATGCAACAGTCGTCATGTTGTCTGATTGGAACCTTATGAATTTGGCCTTTGCTAGTTGAGGCCAAGCTCTGAGAGCATTGAATATCGCTCTCAGTTCCAGAATGTTTATCGGGAGAAGAGACTCTTCCGGAGACCATAGACCCTGAGCTTTCAGGGATTCCCAGACCGCACCCCAGCCCACTAGACTGGCGTCGGTCGTGACAATGACCCACTCTGGCCTGCGGAAGCTCATTCCCTGGGACAGATGGTCCAGGGTCAGCCACCAATGGAGTGAATCTCTGGTCTTTTGATCTACATGAATCATTGGAGACAAGTCTGTATAATCCCCATTCCACTGTTTGAGCATGCACAGTTGTAATGGTCTTACATGAATTCGTGCAAAAGGAACTATGTCCATTGTTGCAACCATCAATCCTACTACTTCCATGCACTGCGCTATGGAAGGACGAGGAACAGAATGAAGCACTTGACAAGAGCTTAGAAGTTTTGATTTTCTGACCTCTGTCAGAAAAATCCTCATTTCTAAGGAATCTATTATTGTTCCCAAGAAGGGAACTCTTGTTGACGGGGACAGAGAACTCTTTTCTTTGTTCACCTTCCATCCGTGAGATGTGAGAAAGGCTAGAACGATGTCCGTATGAGCCTTTGCTTTTGACAGGGACGACGCTTGTATTAGAATGTCGTCCAAGTAAGGTACTACTGCAATGCCCCTTGGTCTTAGAACCGCTAGAAGGGACCCTAGCACCTTTGTGAAAATCCTTGGAGCAGTGGCTAATCCGAATGGGAGAGCCACAAACTGGTAATGTTTGTCCAGAAAAGCAAACCTTAGGAACTGATGATGTTCTTTGTGGATAGGAATATGTAGGTACGCATCCTTTAGGTCCACGGTAGTCATAAATTGACTTTCCTGGATGGTAGGTAGAATCGTTCGAATAGTTTCCATTTTGAACGATGGTACCCTGAGAAATTTGTTTAGGATCTTCAAATCCAAAATTGGTCTGAACGTTCCCTCTTTTTTGGGAACTACGAACAGATTGGAATAAAATCCCATTCCTTGTTCCTTTATTGGAACTGGGTGTATCACTCCCATCTTTAACAGGTCTTCTACACAATGTAAGAATGCCTGTCTCTTTATTTGGTTTGAGGATAAGTGAGACTTGTGGAACCTTCCCCTTGGGGGTAGTTCCTTGAATTCCAGGAGATAACCTTGAGAAACTATTTCTAGCGCCCAAGGATCCTGAACATCTCTTGCCCAAGCCTGAGCAAAGAGAGAGAGTCTGCCCCCCACCAGATCCGGTCCCGGATCGGGGGCTACTCCTTCATGCTGTTTTGTTAGCAGTGGCAGGCTTCTTGGCCTGCTTACCCTTGTTCCAGCCTTGCATTGGTTTCCAGGCTGGTTTGGGTTGTGAGGCATTACCCTCTTGCTTAGAGGATGCAGAATTAGAGACTGGTCCATTTCTGCGAAAGGGACGAAAATTAGGCTTATTTTTAGCCTTAAAAGACCTATCCTGTGGAAGGGCGTGGCCCTTTCCCCCCAGTGATGTCTGAAATAATCTCTTTCAAATCAGGTCCAAATAAAGTTTTACCTTTGAAAGGGATGTTAAGCAATTTTGTCTTGGATGACACATCCGCTGACCAAGACTTTAGCCAAAGCGCTCTGCGCGCCACGATAGCAAACCCTGAATTTTTCGCTGCTAATCTTGCTAATTGCAAAGCGGCATCAAAAATAAAAGAGTTAGCCAATTTAAGTGCGCGAACTCTGTCCATAACCTCCTCATATGGAGTTTCTCTATTGAGCGACTTTTCTAGTTCCTCGAACCAGAACCACGCTGCTGTAGTGACAGGAACAATGCATGAAATTGGTTGTAGAAGGTAGCCTTGCTGTACAAAAATCTTTTTAAGCAAACCTTCCAATTTTTTATCCATAGGATCTTTGAAAGCACAACTATCTTCAATAGGAATAGTAGTGCGTTTGTTTAGAGTAGAAACTGCCCCCTCGACCTTGGGGACTGTCTGCCATAAGTCCTTTCTGGGGTCGACCATAGGAAATAATTTCTTAAATATAGGGGGAGGAACAAAAGGTATGCCGGGTTTTTCCCACTCCTTATTTACTATGTCCGCCACCCTCTTGGGTATAGGAAAAGCGTCGGGGGGCACCGGAACCTCTAGGAACCTGTCCATCTTGCATAATTTCTCTGGAATGACCAAAATGTCACAATCATCCAGAGTAGATAACACCTCCTTAAGCAGTGCACGGAGATGTTCTAATTTAAATTTAAATGTCACAACATCAGGTTCAGCTTGATGAGAAATATTTCTTGAATCTGAAATTTCTCCATCAGACAAAACCTCCCTCATGGCCCCTTCAGATTGGTGTGAGGGTATGATAGAACAATTATCATCAGCGTCCTCTTGCTCTTCAGTGTTTAAAACAGAGCAATCGCGCTTTCTCTGATAAGTAGGCATTTTGGATAAAAGATTTGCTATGGAGTTATCCATTACAGCCGTTAATTGTTGCATGGTAATAAGTATTGGCGCACTAGATGTACTAGGGGCCTCCTGCATGGGCAAAACTGGTGTAGACACAGTAGGAGATGATGTAGTATGTTTACTCCCCTCATTTGAGGAATCATCTTGGGCAATATCATTATCTGTGGCAGTACTGTCCTTACTTTGTTTGGACGCTATGGCACAATTATCACATAAATTTAAATGGGGAGACACATTGGCTTTCATACATATAGTACATAGCTTATCTGAAGGTACAGACATGTTAAACAGGCTTAAACTTGTCAACAAAGCACAAAAAAAGTTTTAAAATAAAGACCGCTATAGTCTTTGCTAAGACCCAACCAAGCCCTGAGGGGAATACGATACCAAATGACGCCTTCTAAAAGCTTTTTCAGAGATTCTTAGATCCTCACACATGCATCTGCATGCCCTGCTCTCAAAAAACAACTGCGCATTAATGGCGCGAAAATGAGGCTCAGTCTATAACTAGAAAGGCCCCCTGACTGAAAAAGGTGTCCAATACAGTGCCTGCCGTTTTATAAGCGTTCCCCAAGATTATCAAAGTCAAATGTTAGCCTAAATCTGAATAATATGCACAAATAAAGCAATCGATTTAGCCCATAAAAATGTCTACCAGTTTTTTAGCCCATAATAAGCCCTTTATTCTGTTTGTTTGACTAAGAAAATGGCTTACCGGTCCCCATGAGGGGAAATGACAGCCTTCCAGCATTACACAGTCTTGTTAGAAATATGGCTAGTCATACCTTAAGCAGAAAAGTCTGCTAACTGTTTCCCCCAACTGAAGTTACTTCATCTTAACAGTCCTATGTGGAAACAGCAATCGATTTTAGTTACTGTCTGCTAAAATCATCTTCCTCTCACAAACAGAAATCTTCATCCTTTTCTGTTTCAGAGTAAATAGTACATACCAGCACTATTTTAAAATAACAAACACTTGATAGAAGAATAAAAACTACATTTAAACACCAAAAAACTCTTAACCATCTCCATGGAGATGTTGCCTGTGCAACGGCAAAGAGAATGACTGGGGTGGGCAGAGCCTAGGAGGGACCATGTGACCAGCTTTGCTGGGACTCTTTGCCATTCCCTGTTGGGGAAGAGAATATCCCACAAGTAAGGATGACGCCGTGGACCGGACACACCAATGTTGGAGAAACATCAGCTTCGAATCATAAGTACACAGAAAGAACAATCTCACTAAAATAATTTTGGTTACATCAATTAAAGAAACAACTTTTGTTTATCATTATATATTTGCATGTGTATATGAGAACTCAAAACAAAAACTTCTACAGATATATCTTGGTCTTAAACCATGACAATACTTAACAGGTGAGACCCCTTCCTGGTGGGGGCATGGACAGGAAAGAACCCACACTACCTTTACCTATATCTCAACTGCCTAACTTTCCTACCCCATGCCTAACTTGCTATCATAGGATGAGAGAACAGGGCTGGACGCCCTGGTAATATTGTCTAGATTATGGGGCAAGATCTAGAAATTTGTTTTCATTCTTTTAATTTCTAATTATCTTGGCCTAACCTAAGCCAATACTTACCAGGTGAGAACAAAGCAGTATAATAGGGTGAGAAAATATACAGCAGAGTGAAAATTAATCTAAAATATCAGAACTTTAGTCAATACAGAAGAATGTTTCTGACTAAATTTGCTCATGAAGATCGTAGGCCATCCAACTTGTAATGAGGCAAAAAAGTATGAGGAGTTTTCCAGACAGCTGCTTGGATATTGATTCATCATTCTGAAATGTCCAAGAAGAAAACACTGCCTTAGTAAAGTGTACCGTGAGCCCTTCTGGAACTTGGAAATTTCTTAAGTTGGTAAATGTTTGTAATACGCTGGACAATCCAGAAAAATATGGGCTGCTGAACTATTTGCCCCACCCCCTTGAAAACATAATTTATGCTTACCAGATAAATTCCTTTCCTCCTGTATAGTAAGAGTCCACGGCTTCATTCCTTACTGTTGGGAAATACAACACCTTGCCACCAGGAGGAGGCAAAAGACACCCCAGCCAAAGGCTTAAATATTACCTCAGTCATTCTGCCAAGGGAACAAGGAAAAGTAGGAGAAACATTAGGTTATAAATGGTGCCAGAAGAATAAAAATAATAGGGGACCACCCATAGACAAGAAAAACGGGCGGGGGTCGTAGACTCTCCCCATCGGGAAAGAAAGGAATTATCTGGTAAGCATAAATTATGTTTTCCTTCCTAAGATAGGGAGAGTCCACGGTTTCATTCTTTACTGTTGGGAAAACTATACCCAAGCTCCAGAGGACACTGAACGAATAACGGGAGGGAACAAAAAGGAAGAGACTATTTTGAGGGAACCACAGCCGGCAAAACTTTTCTCCTGAAAGCTGCTTCAGTCGAAGCAAAAAAATCAAACTTGTAAAATTTTGAAAAAGTATGTAAGGAGTACCAGGTAGCCGCCTTACAAATCTGATCCATAGAGGCCTCGTTCTTAAAGGCCCAAGAGAAGCCACTGCTCTAGTGGAATGAGCCGTTATCCTCTCAGGAAGACGATGTCCCGCTGTCTTGTAAGCTAAGCGGATGACACTCCTTAACCAAAAAGATAGGAAAGTCGAAGTATCCTTCTGCCCCAGAAGAAGATTGTCTAAACTCCTTAGCTTTGATAACTGCGTAAGCCGAAACATGTCAGCTGGACTAGTTGACTCCTATTTCTGACAATTCACTTTTTTCCACTCTGTGTTTCCTGCTGGAAACATATATACTTTTTAACCTATTTGGAATAAAATACATTGCATATTTTATCCAGCCAGTGCTCCGCTTCTCCTTTTTTAGCGTGTAGCACGGCTTCTAAGGGAAATTCCCCTTGCACTTTCCCTGAGCCCAGCGGTTGGCCTGACTGCTTGTACCGTTGCCCAATACGGACGAAGATTGCGGACAACACCCCTAAACAGTGACGTCCAAGGAGGGAGCTCATTGGACCGTTGGAGGTTTCCGGATATTCACGCAGACCGAGAAGAGCTTGCTGTTCCAGCAGCGTTCCTAGTAGCAAGTGCGACCGGACTCCGTTTCTCCCCAAGACCGGACAGTTCACAGGATAAGGGGTAAGAATTACCGAACTGATTGTAGACTGAGTAATTACGCTTCTAGGACTGTACCTTACGCAACAATATTGGGATTACAACAATAAAATCTGTTTTGGAATGCCTACAGTATTACAGCTATAACTTTTGGTTAGGCACAATACATATAGAGGGAAGATCTCTCTTTCATCAGTTTAAACTCCTTAGCAGCCTGAAGATAGAACTTCAAGGCGCGAACCACATCCAAATTGTGAAGCAAGCGTTCCTTCGATGAAGGAGGATTAGGACACAAGGAACCCCAATCTGATTGATGTTGCGATCTGACACAACCTTAGGAAGAAAACCTAATTTAGTACGTAAAACTGCATTATCTGCATGAAAAATCAAATAAGGGGGCTCACATGGCAAAGCAAAGATCTCAAAGTCTGCGCACATGGCAATAGCCAATAAAAAGGGAACCTTCCAAGATAATTTAATGTCAACGGAATGCAGAGGCTCAAACAGAACCTGTTGCAAAACCCGAAGAACAAGATTTAGGCTCCAAGAAGGAGCCCCAGATCTAAATACAGGTCTGATTCGAATCAGAGCCTTAACAAAGGACTGCACGTCTGGAAGCTCAGCCAGTTCTCTTGTGCAATGAAACCAACAGGGCCAAAATCTGTCCAATCAGGGAACTAGCAGAAAGGCCCTTCTCCAGCCCATCCTGGAGAAAAAGATAAGATCCTGGCAACCTTAAGTCTGTGCCAGGAAAAACAGAATTTATGTTTACCTGATAAATTTCTTTCTCCAACGGTGTGTCCGGTCCACGGCTTCATCCTTACTTGTGGGATATTCTCTTCCCCTACAGGAAATGGCAAAGAGATCACCCAGCAAGAGCAGTCCATATAGCTCCCCCTCTGGCTCCGCCCCCCAGTCATTCGACCGACGGTTAGGAGAAAAAGGAGAAACTATAGGGTGCCGTGGTGACTGTAGTGTATAAAGAAAGACATTTTTCAAACCTGATTAAAAACCAGGGCGGGCCGTGGACCGGACACACCGTTGGAGAAAGAAATTTATCAGGTAAACATAAATTCTGTTTTCTCCAACATTGGTGTGTCCGGTCCACGGCTGCATCCTTACTTGTGGGAACCAATACCAAAGCTTTAGGACACGGATGAAGGGAGGGAGCAAACCAGGTTACCTAAACGGAAGGCACCACGGCTTGCAAAACCTCTCCCCCAAAAATAGCCTCCGAAGAAGCATAAGTATCGAATTTGTAAAATTTGGCAAAAGTATGCAGAGAAGACCAAGTCGCTGCCTTACAGATCTGATCAACAGAAGCCTCGTTCTTGAAAGCCCATGTGGAAGCCACAGCTCTAGTAGAATGAGCTGTAATTCGTTCAGGAGGCTGCCGTCCGGCAGTCTCATAAGCCAATCGGATGATGCTTTTCAGCCAAAAAGAAAGAGAGGTAGCCGTAGCTTTCTGCCCTCTCCTCTTACCAGAATACATAACAAATAAAGATGATGTCTGTCTGAAATCCTTTGTTGCTTCTAAATAGAACTTTAAAGCACGGACCACATCTAGATTGTGTAACAAGCGTTCCTTCTTTGAAACTGGATTCGGACACAGAGAAGGAACAACAATTTCCTGGTTAATATTCCTGTTGGAAACGACCTTTGGAAGAAAACCAGGCTTGGTACGTAAAACTACCTTATCTGTATGGAATACCAGATAGGGAGAAGTACACTGCAAAGCAGATAATTCAGAAACTCTTCTAGCAGAAGAAATAGCAACCAAAAACAGAACTTTCCAAGATAGTAACTTAATATCTATGGAATGCATGGGTTCAAACGGAACCCCCTGAAGAACTGAAAGAACTAAATTTAGACTCCAAGGAGTCGTCATGGGTCTGTAAACAGGCTTGATTCTAACTAACGCCTGTACAAACGCCTGTACATCTGGCACTGCTGCCAGACGTTTGTGTAACAAAACCGACAGAGCAGATATCTGTCCTTTTAAGGAACTAGCTGACAAACCTTTATCCAGGCCTTCTTGGAGAAAGGAAAGTATCCTAGGAATTTTAATTTTACTCCAAGGGAATCCCTTGGATTCACACCAACGGATATATTTTTGCCATATCTTATGGTAAATCTTCCTAGTTACAGGTTTTCTGGCTTGAACCAGAGTATCTATGACTGTATCTGAAAACCCACGATTAGATAGAATCAAGCGTTCAATTTCCAAGCAGTCAGTTGGAGAGAGACTAGATTTGGATGTTCGAACGGACCTTGTACTAGAAGATCCTGCCTCAAAGGTAGCTTACATGGTGGAGCCGATGACATATTCACCAGGTCTGCATACCAAGTCCTGCGTGGCCACGCAGGGGCTATTAGAATCAACGAAGCCTGCTCCTGTTTGATCCTGGCTACAAGCCTGGGAAGGAGAGGGAACGGTGGAAATACATAAGCTAGGTTGAACGACCAAGGCGCCACTAATGCATCCACCAGTGTCTCCTTGGGATCCCTGGATCTGGACCCGTATCGAAGAACCTTTGCGTTCTGGCGAGACGCCATCAGATCCATATCTGGAATGCCCCATAGTTGAGTTAACTGGGCAAAAACCTCCGGGTGGAGTTCCCACTCCCCCAGATGAAAAGTCTGACGACTCAAATAATCCGCCTCCCAGTTGTCCACTCCTGGGATGTGAATTGCAGATAGGTGGCAGGAGTGATCCTCCGCCCATTTGATGATCTTGGATACCTCTCTCATCGCTAAGGAACTCTTTGTTCCCCCCTGATGATTGATGTACGCTACAGTCGTCATGTTGTCCGACTGGAACCTTATGAATTTGGCCTTTGCTAGGTGAGGCCACGCCAGGAGAGCATTGAATATCGCTCTCAGTTCTAAAATGCTTATCGGGAGAAGAGACTCTTCTCGAGACCATAGACCTTGAGCTTTCAGAGAGTCCCAGACCGCACTCCAGCCTAAGAGACTGGCGTCGGTCGTGACAATGACCCATTCTGGTCTGCGGAAACTCATTCTCTGAGACAGGTGATCGTGAGACAACCACCAGCGGAGAGAATCCCTGGTTACCTGGTCTACTTGAATCTGGGGAGACAAGTCTGCATAGTCCCCATTCCACTGATTGAGCATGCACAGTTGTAATGGTCTTAGATGAATTCGAGCAAAAGGAACTATGTCCATTGCTGCAACCATCAATCCTACTACTTCCATGCACTGAGCTATGGAAGGCTGAAGAATAGAGTGAAGAACTTGACAAGCGTTTAGAAGCTTTGACTTTCTGACCTCTGTCAGGAAGATCTTCATTTCTAAAGAATCTATTATTGTTCCCAAAAAGGGAACTCTTGTTGACGGAGACAGGGAACTCTTTTCTACGTTCACCTTCCACCCGTGAGATCTGAGAAAGGCTAGAACAATGTCTGTATGAGCCTTTGCTTTGGAAAGAGACGATGCTTGGATTAGAATGTCGTCTAGGTAAGGTGCTACAGCAATGCTCCTCGGTCGTAGAACCGCTAGAAGGGACCCTAGCACCTTTGTGAAGATTCTGGGAGCAGTGGCTAAACCGAACAGAAGAGCCACGAACTGGTAATGTTTGTCCATGAAGGCGAACCTCAGGAACTGATGATGATCTTTGTGGATAGGAATATGCAGGTACGCATCCTTTAAGTCCACGGTAGTCATATATTGACCCTCCTGGATTGTTGGTAAAATTGTCCGAATGGTTTCCATTTTGAATGATGGAACTCTGAGGAATTTGTTTAGAATTTTTAGATCCAGAATTGGCCTGAAAGTTCCCTCTTTTTTGGGAACTACAAACAGGTTTGAGTAAAAACCCAGACCTTGTTCCGCTGTTGGAACTGGGTTTATCACTCCCATTTTTAATAGGTCTCCTACGCAATGTAAGAATGCCTGTCTCTTTATCTGGTCTGAAGATAAGCGAGACATGTGGAACCTTCCCCTTGGAGGAAGTTCCTTGAACTCTAGAAGATACCCCTGAGAGACTATTTCTAGTGCCCAGGGATCCTGAACGTCTCTTGCCCAAGCCTGAGCGAAGAGAGAAAGTCTGCCCTCTACTAGATCCGGTCCCGGATCGGGGGCTACCCCTTCATGCTGTCTTGGTAGCAGCAGCAGGCTTCTTGGCCTGTTTACCCTTGTTCCAGCCTTGCAATGGGTTTCCATGCTGGCTTAGGCTGGGAAGAGTTGCCTTCTTGTCTGGAGGCCGCAGAGTTAGGATTCGGTCCGTTCCTGAAATTGCTAAAGGAACGAAAATTATATTTGTTCTTAGCCTTGAAAGGCCTATCCTGTGGGAGGGCATGTCCCTTTCCACCAGTAATGTCTGAAATAATCTCTTTCAATTCCGGCCCGAAAAGGGTCTTACCCTTGAAAGGAATATTAAGCAATTTATTCTTGGACACATCCGCCGACCAGGATTTTAGCCAAAGCGCTCTGCGCGCCACTATTGCAAACCCTGAATTTTTCGCCGCTAACTTAGCCAATTGGAAAGCGGCATCCAAAATAAAGGAATTAGCCAACTTTAGTGCGTGAATTCTGTCCATGACTTCATCATATGGAGTCTCTTTTTGGAGCGAATTTTCTAGTTCCTCGAACCAAAAATACGCTGCCGAGGTGACAGGAATAATGCACGAGATTGGTTGAAGCAGGAAACCTTGCTGAACAAATATCTTTTTTAGCAATCCTTCCAATGTTTTATCCATAGGATCTTTAAAAGCGCAACTGTCCTCAATAGGAATAGTTGTGCGCTTAGCTAACGTTGACACTGCCCCCTCAACCTTAGGAACCGTTTGCCATGAGTCCCTTCTGGGGTCAACAATGGGGAACATTTTCTTGAACATAGGAGGTGGAACAAAAGGTATACCTGGCTTTTCCCACTCCTTAGTCACTATATCCGCCACCCGCTTGGGTATCGGAAAGGCATCAGCGTGCACTGGGACCTCTAAGAATTTGTCCATCTTGCACAATTTCTCTGGAATTACCAAAGAATCACAGTCATCAAGAGTAGTTAGGACCTCCTTAAGCAGGGCGCGGAGATGTTCTAACTTAAATTTAAATTTAACGACATCAGTGTCTGCCTGCTGAGAAACTTTTCCTGAATCAGAAATTTCCCCCTCAGACAGGCCCTCCCTCACTGCCAATTCAGATTGATGTGAGGGTATAACTGATAAATTGTCCTCAGCGCCAACCTGCTCATCTTCTGTATTTAAAACTGAGCTGTCACGCTTTCTAGGGTAGGATGGCAGTTTGGATAACAGATTTGCTATAGAATTATCCATTACTGCTGTTAACTGTTGCATAGTAACAAGCATTGGCGCGCTAGATGTACTAGGTATCGCCTGCGCGGGCAAAACTGGTGTTGACACAGAAGGAGAGGATGAGGAACTATCCCCACTACCTTCATTAGAAGAATCATCTTGGGCAATCTTATTCAATGTGGCAGTACTGTTCATACTGTGTTTGGACGCTATGATACAATTTGCACAAACATTAATTGGGGGAACCACCTTGGCTTTCATACACACAGAACATAAGCCATCTGAAGGTATTGACATGTTAGACAGAATTTGGCAGGCTAATAATGCAATAAAAGCGTTTTTAAAGAAAAGCGTTACTGTCCCTTTAAATAATAAACAGGCACATTTTATTTCTGATATATTGAAAAAACAGAATTTATGTTTACCTGATAAATTACTTTCTCCAACGGTGTGTCCGGTCCACGGCGTCATCCTTACTTGTGGGATATTCTCTTCCCCAACAGGAAATGGCAAAGAGCCCAGCAAAGCTGGTCACATGATCCCTCCTAGGCTCCGCCTACCCCAGTCATTCGACCGACGTTAAGGAGGAATATTTGCATAGGAGAAACCATATGGCACCGTGGTGACTGTAGTTAAAGAAAATAAATTATCAGACCTGATTAAAAAAAACCAGGGCGGGCCGTGGACCGGACACACCGTTGGAGAAAGTAATTTATCAGGTAAACATAAATTCTGTTTTCTCCAACATAGGTGTGTCCGGTCCACGGCGTCATCCTTACTTGTGGGAACCAATACCAAAGCTTTAGGACACGGATGAAGGGAGGGAGCAAATCAGGTCACCTAAATGGAAGGCACCACGGTTTGCAAAACCTTTCTCCCAAAAATAGCCTCAGAAGAAGCAAAAGTATCAAACTTGTAAAATTTGGTAAAAGTGTGCAGTGAAGACCAAGTCGCTGCCCTACATATCTGATCAACAGAAGCCTCGTTCTTGAAGGCCCATGTGGAAGCCACAGCCCTAGTGGAATGAGCTGTGATTCTTTCGGGAGGCTGCCGTCCGGCAGTCTCGTAAGCCAATCTGATGATGCTTTTAATCCAAAAAGAGAGAGAGGTAGAAGTTGCTTTTTGACCTCTCCTTTTACCAGAATAAACAACAAACAAGGAAGATGTTTGTCTAAAATCCTTTGTAGCATCTAAATAGAATTTTAGAGCGCGAACAACATCCAAATTGTGCAACAAACGTTCCTTCTTTGAAACTGGTTTCGGACACAGAGAAGGTACGATAATCTCCTGGTTAATGTTTTTGTTAGAAACAACTTTTGGAAGAAAACCAGGTTTAGTACGTAAAACCACCTTATCTGCATGGAACACCAGATAAGGAGGAGAACACTGCAGAGCAGATAATTCTGAAACTCTTCTAGCAGAAGAAATTGCAACTAAAAACAAAACTTTCCAAGATAATAACTTAATATCAACGGAATGTAAGGGTTCAAACGGAACCCCCTGAAGAACTGAAAGAACTAAATTGAGACTCCAAGGAGGAGTCAAAGGTTTGTAAACAGGCTTAATTCTAACCAGAGCCTGAACAAAGGCTTGAACATCTGGCACAGCTGCCAGCTTTTTGTGAAGTAACACAGACAAGGCAGAAATCTGTCCCTTCAGGGAACTTGCAGATAATCCTTTTTCCAATCCTTCTTGAAGGAAGGATAGAATCTTAGGAATCTTAACCTTGTCCCAAGGGAATCCTTTAGATTCACACCAACAGATATATTTTTTCCAAATTTTGTGGTAAATCTTTCTAGTTACAGGCTTTCTGGCCTGAACAAGAGTATCGATAACAGAATCTGAGAACCCTCGCTTCGATAAGATCAAGCGTTCAATCTCCAAGCAGTCAGCTGGAGTGAAACCAGGTTCGGATGTTCGAACGGACCCTGAACAAGAAGGTCTCGTCTCAAAGGTAGCTTCCAAGGTGGAGCCGATGACATATTCACCAGATCTGCATACCAAGTCCTGCGTGGCCACGCAGGAGCTATCAAGATCACCGACGCCCTCTCCTGATTGATCCTGGCTACCAGCCTGGGGATGAGAGGAAACGGCGGGAACACATAAGCTAGTTTGAAGGTCCAAGGTGCTACTAGTGCATCCACTAGAGCCGCCTTGGGATCCCTGGATCTGGACCCGTAGCAAGGAACTTTGAAGTTCTGACGAGAGGCCATCAGATCCATGTCTGGAATGCCCCACAGCTGAGTGACTTGGGCAAAGATTTCCGGATGGAGTTCCCACTCCCCCGGATGCAATGTCTGACGACTCAGAAAATCCGCTTCCCAATTTTCCACTCCTGGGATGTGGATAGCAGACAGGTGGCAGGAGTGAGACTCCGCCCATAGAATGATTTTGGTCACTTCTTCCATCGCTAGGGAACTCCTTGTTCCCCCCTGATGGTTGATGTACGCAACAGTTGTCATGTTGTCTGATTGAAACCGTATGAACTTGGCCCTCGCTAGCTGAGGCCAAGCCTTGAGAGCATTGAATATCGCTCTCAGTTCCAGAATATTTATCGGTAGAAGAGATTCTTCCCGAGACCAAAGACCCTGAGCTTTCAGGGATCCCCAGACCGCGCCCCAGCCCATCAGACTGGCGTCGGTCGTGACAATGACCCACTCTGGTCTGCGGAATGTCATCCCTTGTGACAGGTTGTCCAGGGACAGCCACCAACGGAGTGAGTCTCTGGTCCTCTGATTTACTTGTATCTTCGGAGACAAGTCTGTATAATCCCCATTCCACTGACTGAGCATGCACAGTTGTAATGGTCTTAGATGAATGCGCGCAAAAGGAACTATGTCCATTGCCGCTACCATCAACCCGATCACTTCCATGCACTGAGCTATGGAAGGAAGAGGAACGGAATGAAGTATCCGACAAGAGTCTAGAAGTTTTGTTTTTCTGGCCTCTGTCAGAAATATCCTCATTTCTAAGGAGTCTATTATTGTTCCCAAGAAGGGAACCCTTGTTGACGGAGATAGAGAACTCTTTTCCACGTTCACTTTCCATCCGTGAGATCTGAGAAAGGCCAGGACAATGTCCGTGTGAGCCTTTGCTTGAGGAAGGGACGACGCTTGAATCAGAATGTCGTCCAAGTAAGGTACTACAGCAATGCCCCTTGGTCTTAGCACAGCTAGAAGGGACCCTAGAACCTTTGTGAAAATCCTTGGAGCAGTGGCTAATCCGAAAGGAAGCGCCACGAACTGGTAATGCTTGTCCAGGAATGCGAACCTTAGGAACCGATGATGTTCCTTGTGGATAGGAATATGTAGATACGCATCCTTTAAATCCACCGTGGTCATGAATTGACCTTCCTGGATGGAAGGAAGAATAGTTCGAATGGTTTCCATCTTGAACGATGGAACCTTGAGAAACTTGTTTAAGATCTTGAGATCTAAGATTGGTCTGAACGTTCCCTCTTTTTTGGGAACTATGAACAGATTGGAGTAGAACCCCATCCCTTGTTCTCTTAATGGAACAGGATGAATCACTCCCATTTTTAACAGGTCTTCTACACAATGTAAGAACGCCTGTCTTTTTATGTGGTCTGAAGACAACTGAGACCTGTGGAACCTCCCCCTTGGGGGAAGTCCCTTGAATTCCAGAAGATAACCTTGGGAGACTATTTCTAGCGCCCAAGGATCCAGAACATCTCTTGCCCAAGCCTGAGCGAAGAGAGAGAGTCTGCCCCCCACCAGATCCGGTCCCGGATCGGGGGCCAACATTTCATGCTGTCTTGGTAGCAGTGGCAGGTTTCTTGGCCTGCTTTCCCTTGTTCCAGCCTTGCATTGGTCTCCAAGCTGGCTTGGCTTGAGAAGTATTACCCTCTTGCTTAGAGGACGTAGCACTTTGGGCTGGTCCGTTTCTACGAAAGGGACGAAAATTAGGTTTATTTTTTGCCTTGAAAGGCCGATCCTGAGGAAGGGCGTGGCCCTTACCCCCAGTGATATCGGAGATAATCTCTTTCAAGTCAGGGCCAAACAGCGTTTTCCCCTTGAAAGGAATGTTAAGTAGCTTGTTCTTGGAGGACGCATCAGCCGACCAAGATTTCAACCAAAGCGCTCTGCGCGCCACAATAGCAAACCCAGAATTCTTAGCCGCTAACCTAGCCAATTGCAAAGTGGCGTCTAGGGTAAAAGAATTAGCCAATTTGAGAGCATTGATTCTGTCCATAATCTCCTCATAAGGAGGAGAATCACTATCGACCGCCTTTATCAGCTCATCGAACCAGAAACATGCGGCTGTAGCGACAGGGACAATGCATGAAATTGGTTGTAGAAGGTAACCCTGCTGAACAAACATCTTTTTAAGCAAACCTTCTAATTTTTTATCCATAGGATCTTTGAAAGCACAACTATCCTCTATGGGTATAGTGGTGCGTTTGTTTAAAGTGGAAACCGCTCCCTCGACCTTGGGGACTGTCTGCCATAAGTCCTTTCTGGGGTCGACCATAGGAAACAATTTTTTAAATATGGGGGGAGGGACGAAAGGAATACCGGGCCTTTCCCATTCTTTATTAACAATGTCCGCCACCCGCTTGGGTATAGGAAAAGCTTCTGGGAGCCCCGGCACCTCTAGGAACTTGTCCATTTTACATAGTTTCTCTGGGATGACCAACTTGTCACAATCATCCAGAGTGGATAATACCTCCTTAAGCAGAATGCGGAGATGTTCCAACTTAAATTTAAATGTAATCACATCAGGTTCAGCTTGTTGAGAAATGTTCCCTGAATCAGTAATTTCTCCCTCAGACAAAACCTCCCTGGCCCCATCAGACTGGGTTAGGGGCCCTTCAGAAACATTATTATCAGCGTCGTCATGCTCTTCCGTATCTAAAACAGAGCAGTCGCGCTTACGCTGATAAGTGTTCATTTTGGCTAAAATGTTTTTGACAGAATTATCCATTACAGCCGTTAATTGTTGCATAGTAAGGAGTATTGGCGCGCTAGATGTACTAGGGGCCTCCTGAGTGGGCAAGACTCGTGTAGACGAAGGAGGGAATGATGCAGTACCATGCTTACTCCCCTCACTTGAGGAATCATCTTGGGCATCATTGTCATTGTCACATAAATCACATTTATTTAAATGAATAGGAATTCTGGCTTCCCCACATTCAGAACACAGTCTATCTGGTAGTTCAGACATGTTAAACAGGCATAAACTTGATAACAAAGTACAAAAAACGTTTTAAAATAAAACCGTTACTGTCACTTTAAATTTTAAACTGAACACACTTTATTACTGCAATTGCGAAAAAACATGAAGGAATTGTTCAAAATTCACCAAATTTTCACCACAGTGTCTTAAAGCCTTAAAAGTATTGCACACCAAATTTGGAAGCTTTAACCCTTAAAATAACGGAACCGGAGCCGTTTTGAACTTTAACCCATTTACAGTCCCTGGTATCTGCTTTGCTGAGACCCAACCAAGCCCAAAGGGGAATACGATACCAAATGACGCCTTCAGAAAGTCTTTTCTAAGTATCAGAGCTCCTCTCACATGCGACTGCATGCCATGCCTCTCAAAAACAAGTGCGCAACACCGGCGCGAAAATGAGGCTCTGCCTATGCCGATATTATTATATCAAAATACCCAAATAAAATGATTCCTCAAGGCTAAATATGTGTTAATAATGAATCGATTTAGCCCAGAAAAAGTCTACAGTCTCAATAAGCCCTTGTGAAGCCCTTATTTACGATCGTAATAAACATGGCTTACAGGATCCCATAGGGAAAATGACAGCTTCCAGCATTACATCGTCTTGTTAGAATGTGTCATACCTCAAGCAGCAAGAGACTGCTCACTGTTCCCCCAACTGAAGTTAATTGCTCTCAACAGTCCTGTGTGGAACAGCCATGGATTTTAGTGACGGTTGCTAAAATCATTTTCCTCATACAAACAGAAATCTTCATCTCTTTTCTGTTTCTGAGTAAATAGTACATACCAGCACTATTTCAAAATAACAAACTCTTGATTGAATAATAAAAACTACAGTTAAACACTAAAAAACTCTAAGCCATCTCCGTGGAGATGTTGCCTGTACAACGGCAAAGAGAATGACTGGGGTAGGCGGAGCCTAGGAGGGATCATGTGACCAGCTTTGCTGGGCTCTTTGCCATTTCCTGTTGGGGAAGAGAATATCCCACAAGTAAGGATGACGCCGTGGACCGGACACACCTATGTTGGAGAAACAATGAAGGCAATGTCCGATTTTTACAAAATTTTTACCCCAGAGTCCTAATGCCCTGAAAGTATTGCACACCAAGTTTCAAGACTTTAACCCTTAAAATGAGCTATTTGTTCAATTAGACAATTTTAGTACACTACAATCACAGCCTTGCTGCGGCTTTTTACCTTCCCTGAGAGATATTCAGCAATGAAATAAACCTTCCAGAGTCCGTTTTAGTATGCCACAGGACCCCTCACATGAAGCTGCATGCACTGCCATGGAAGTAAACTGCGCAATTGAGGCGCGAAAACGGGGCCTCCTTCCTCTGCATACCAGAGTGAAGGGGCCTTCCTGACTGAAATAGCCGTCTAACTCAATGCCAGGCGATAAACGTTCCCAAAAGTGCTTTTAAGTGCACAAAACACTCTAAATGCCATTAAAATATGAAATAAAACAATCGATTTAGCCCACAATAGTGTCAACCAGTGTATAGCCCATTTGTAAGCCTTAATCTGTTATGAGTCTAAGAAAATGGCTTACTTACCCCTTAAGGGAAAACTGACTTCTACCATTAACATGTCTTGTTAGAAATATGACTGATCATACCTTGAGCAGAAAAGTCCGCAAACTGTTCCCCCCAACTGAAGTTCTCTGGGTCAACAGTCCTGTGTGGGAACAGCAATTGATTTTAGTTACTGTTGCTAAAATCATACTCCTCTTTAAACAGAACTCTTCATCCTTTTCTGTTTTAGAGTAAATAGTACAAACCGGCACTATTTTAAAATAAACTCTTGATAATAAAAAACTACAACTAACACCACATACTCTTTACCATCCCCGTGGAGATGCTACTTGTTCAGAGCGGCAAAAAGAATGACTGGAGGGCGGAGCCAGAGGGGGAGCTATATGGACAGCTCTTGCTGGGTGATCTCTTTGCCATTTCCTGTAGGGGAAGAGAATATCCCACAAGTAAGGATGAAGCCGTGGACCCGACACACCAATGTTGGAGAAAACCACGCTCTTCACACCAGAATAAGTAGGTCCTCCACACCTTGTGGTAGATACGCTGAGTAACTGGTTTACTAGCTTGAATAAGAGTATCAATGACACTCTCAAAGAAACCTCTCTGGGGAAAGAATAAGCGTTCAATCTCCACGCAGTCAGTCTCAGAGAATCTAGATTTTGATGAACAAATGGACCTTGTATCAGCAGGTGTCTGCGACAATGTAACTTCCACAGAGGAGATGAGGACATCCCCACTAGATCCGCGAACCACGTCCTTCGCGGACGCAATGGAGCAATCAGGATTACTAATACCCACTCCTGCTTGATGCGGGCCACCACTCAAGGAAGAAGCAGTAATGGAGGAAAAACATATGAGTTTGAACCTCCAGGACACTGCTAGTGCATCTATTAGATCTGCTTGGGGATCCCTCGACCCGTACCTGGGTAGCTTGGTATCGAGACGGGACGCCATTAGATCCATCTCCAGCGTCCCCCACTTGCTGCATCTCTCTGCAAAACACCTCAGGATGGAGAGACCATTCCCCTGGATGGAAGGATTGCTTGCTGAGAAGATCCGCCTCCCTGTTGTCCACACCCGGAATTTGGATCGCTGACAGCGAACAGTTGTGGGCCTCTGCCCACCCCAGAATCTGAGATACTTCATTTATCGCCAAGGAACTTCTTGCCCCCCCCCTGATGGTTGATGTAAGCCACCAAGGTTATATTGTCTGATTGGAATCTGATGACAAACCCAGAAGTGGCCAAGTCTTCAAGGCCTTGAAGATTGCACGTAGTTCCAAAATATTGATCGGGAGGGAGGACTCCTTCGGTGTCCTCAACCCCTGTGCCTTCCTGGTCCTGGCACCCCAAACAGCTTCCCATCCAGATAGGCTTGCGTCCGTAGTCGCAATCTCCCAGGATGGTCTTAAGAAGCAAGTCCCTCGGGACAGATGATCTGGACAGAGCCACCAAGAGAGTGATTCTCTCGACTGGCTGTCTAATACAATCTTTAGAGACAGATCTGAATGATCGCCGTTCCCCTGCCTCAGCATGCACAGTTGTAAAGGTCTGAGACGGAGCCTGGCAAAAGGAATAAAATGTCCATGCAGGATACCATGAGACCAATCGCCTCCATACACTGAGCCACAGAGGGACTCAAGGAGGTCCGGAGGGCAAGACATGCAACATCTCTGGTCTGTTAGAAAAATCCTCATGGATATGGAGTCTATTATAGTACCCAGGAATTCCACACTGGTACTTGGGATAAGATAACTTTTTTCCAAGATTATCTTCCATCCATGTGATCAAAGAAGACTGAGAAGGAACTCTGAGAATTCTTCTGCAAGATGAAAGGATGGTGCTTGCACCAGAATATTGTCCAAATATGGGGCTACTGCAATACCCTGAGTTCTGGCAACGGCTAGAAGAGCTCCCAGAACCTTCGTAAAGATTCTTGGAGCAGAAGCTAGGCCAAACGGAAGGGCAATGAACTAGAAGTGCTGGTCCAGTAATGCAAACCCCAGGAACTAAAAGTGTTCCTTGTGGATTGGAACATGAAGGTAAGCATCCTTCAGATCAATAGTGGTCATAAACTGGCCTTACTGAATTAAAGGAAGGATGGACCTTATCGTCTCCATCTTGAAGGAAGGGACACTGAAAAATTTGTTTAAGCACTTTAGGTCCAAAATTGGTGGAAAGTTCCCTCCTTCTTTGGGACCACGAAAAGGTTAGAATAAAACCCCAAACCTCTTTCTTTGATAGGCACAGGGACAACTCCTCCTATGGAGGATAGATACCGAACGCACCCTAGAAAGGCATCCCTCTTTTCTGGTCTGGTAGACTGATTTGAGAGAAGGAATCTGCCCCTTGGCAGATGAGATTTGAAGCCTCTCATATCCCTGAGATACCACCTCCAGGACCCACGGATCCTGTACGTCCTTGAACCAGGCATCTGAAAAAACAGACAGTCTGCCCCCTACACAATCTGATCCCGGATCAGGGGCTCCCACTTTATGACGATTTGTTTTCGGCGGGCTTCTTATTCTGCTTGGATTTATTCCAGGACTGAACCGGCTTCCAAGCTGCTCGGGCTTGAAGGAGGATTGTTGTCGTTGGGATTTGTCAGAACGAAAATTAGAAGATTGTCGTCCCTTAGACTTGTTCTTATCTTGCTGTAGAAAGGCATCCTTGCCTCCGGTAACCGTAGAACTAATAGAGTCCAGGTCTGGACCAAATAAAAATCTTTCCCTTGAAAGAAAGGAGTCTGGACTTAGAAGTCATATCCGCAGACAAAAGACTTCAACCAGAGCACCCGGCGGGCTAGGACCACAAAGCCAGAGGCCTTTGCATTTAGGCGAATAATTTGCATGTTTGCATCACAGATAAGAATTAGCAATTCTCAGAGCTTTAATTCTGTCTTGAATATCCTCGAGGGGAGACTCCACCTCAATGAGCTTCGGTGAAGAGTCACACCAGTAGGTAGCCGCTCCGGCAACCGCGGCAACTGCAGCCGCCAATTGAAACAAAAATCCCGTATGTTGAAACATCTTTCTCAGAAAGGTTTCAATTTTCTTATCCATCAGCTCTCTGAACAAAGAACTATCCTCAAGAGGTATAGTAGTACGTTTAGCAAACGTAGAGATAGCACCATCCACCTTAGAAATGAAGCCCCACAAATCCAGTTGAGTGTCCGGGAACAACTTTTTAAATGTAGACGATGGGGAAAAGGAAGAAACAATTCTTTCCCATTCGTTTCTAACGTGATGAAAGGCAAAGAATGACTGAGTATGAGGAAGAGGGAGGGATTTTAAGCCTTTGGCTGGGGTGTCTTTGCCTCCTCCTGGTGGCCAGGTGTTGTATTTCCCAACAGTAGGGAATGAAGCCGTGGACTCTCCCCATCTTAGGAAGGAAACATTATATAAGAGAATGTCACATTGTCTGAGAGAACCTTTACTGCTTGGTCATGAAGAATATGCTAAAATGCTTTTAATGATTGAAAAACTGCTTTTTAACTCTAGAATGTGCAAAACCTTGCATATGCATCTGATTGCATATTGCTCTCAAACTTCTTCAGCTGGAGTCTATTTTTACCTCCACAAACTGAGGCTGAGAGAGTGGTCCCCTGAGAAAGATTTTGCATCTTTAAACACCAAACAAGAAGACTCTTTGGAATCTGGAAAGAGAAGTTTTTTTCCAATGCTTGAGCAAGTGAATCTGGAAAGGCCTCATTCTCCAACTGACCATAAAAACTGTGTGTGTAAAATTTTCCCAAGAATTTCATTCACTGCAGATAATTGGTTGAATTCCTGAAGACCTAACCTATGCCATTAGCTCCAGAATATTTTGGGGCAGAAAGACCATAGTCGTATTTGTATCGAAAAAGGATTGCTTAATAGGTTGTAGTTGGCTTATCTGTTCAAAGGCATGCAAAATGCACAAAAAAACTTGTTGAACATGAACTTTAGTTGTTCTAATTCAAAACCTAGCAAAATATTATATAGACACTATTAAGGGAATTAACACCAGGGCAGACGTTCTTGGATCTGTTGAAATTCTGAAAGAAGTGTCAGAAACTAAAAAAAGCAGGTCTCCCACTGCAAATCTTAGAAAACATCGGTTATAAGATGCAACGTGAATATGGAAGCATGCATCCTTCATCTATAAATACAAGAAAAGCCTTGTCCGGAATCAATGGCATCACCATTAGGAATAGTTCCATCTTGAATTTTAATTGTAATGTTTGAGTGCTTTTAAATCCAGCACAGACCTCCAAGACTAGTCTGTCTTTTTTATCAGACGCATTGTGGAATAAAATTCCCAATTGCTTGCAAGGAGTTTATCTTGAATCACCTGGAAGGTCAAGAGCTGTTCCAGGTACTACAAAATTGTTTTCTGTTTGATTTGATCTTGAGGAATTTGATATTGCACAAAATCGTGTTTGATTCCCATTCAAGAACCATAGGTCTGACATCATCTGTACCTAAATATCCCTGAAAATAAACAAACTGGATCCCACAGGAATGAATTAGGTAGAGGGACCATCATTTTGGCTGGACATTCTCGGAAGACAAAGACTTACCTCTACTATTTCCCCTTGTTGCTGCGAAAGACCTCCCAGTTGGGGCAAAACATTATTTGTTCATATAGGAGCCCTTAACGGGAAAGTCTAGTCAAAATTAAAAACTTTCATGATAAGGATAAAGCTTGCAATTTTAAGCAACTTTCTAATTTACTCCTATTACCAATTTTTCTTCATTCTCTTGATATCTTTATTTGAAAAAGCAAGAATGTAAGCTTAGGAGCCGGCCCATTTTTGGTTTAGCACCTGGGTAGAGCTTGCTAATTGGTAGCTACATTTAGACACCAATCAGCAAGCACTACCCAGGTGCTGAACCAAAAAAGCGCTGGCTCTTAAGATTACATTCTTTCTTTTTCAAATAAAGATACCAAGAGAACGAAGAAACATTGATAATAGGAGTAAATTAGAAAGTTGCTTAAAAGTGCATGCACTAACTGAATCATGTTTAAATTTGACTATACCTTTAAATGAACAAAATTGAGCATGTATGCAGAACACTGATGTTGTTTCTTCTAAATGTTGCTGAGTGAGGAAGAAAATGGGGTATTCCCACTTATCTTCTTAATTAAATTAAATTTATTTCTAAGTAGCAGATGATTGCTCACAAGTCGTTAACCAATACACAGCAGCCTTGGAAGCTGAAGAGAGATAAAATGGGTGGAAACATAGCATCTTGGAGTAAAACAAAATTATTTCTTAAAGGAACAGTAATCACCTTGATATTGATATATCAATTATTTAGCTATGCACAATTAAACAACTTTGCAATATAATTTTCAATATTTATTTTGCCCCCTTTCCAGCTCTGAACAATTTTTAACTTATAAATTGAAATGCACTCTTCTGACTTCTAATGCTAACTCTTATTTATCTGCTTCTAATTGGCTTAATCAGATCACAGCTGCAAAACAATGCATGTTATACTAACTTCCTGACAGTGGCTAGCCTTGCTGTGCGGACTAAAGTCCAGACTGGCTCCTCCAAATAAGGCAGAAGGTGGGTAGAGTTTGGCTACTGAAAACTAATTGTAATAAAAGTATATTAATTTGTTTTAAAAACATTAAGACTTGGTTGATGTGTTATTTTATTGCAACACAACAGAGTCTTGTAATTAAGGTGTTTATCGTCCCTTTAAAGGCTAGACTAGAGATGAAAAGTACAAAGGATTAAACCATAAGAGCATAGAAAAACAGGGGTTAAATGTGAATCAGCCACAGAGTCAGAAATCCTAACCTTTCTGTTGATGCAGCATAAAGCGGTGTATCCTAGGCACCCACAGGAACAGGGTTAGAAGCATCCATTTGTATAAAAACAGACACTTAGGGCTCGATTTATCAAGCCCTTCGCCTGCCTAGGACTGCAGGTTCTCACAAGAGAACCTGCAGTCTGTATTTATCAAGCAGCGGTCATCAGACCGCTGCTTCCTACCCTCTTCTCCACCTCTAAGATAGAGAATTTCAATGTCCCTGGTCTCGTCCGACCGAGGAGATTGACAGCTCCTACCTGCACCCAATTGGCTGTGCGTGGGCAGGGGGCTGTGATGCACTTGAGCGCAAAATAGCGCTTGTGTGCAATGCTGGCGAGCTGGGGCAGACAGGGGCCAATACTTTTGCCCCCTTTCCGCCCTAGCTTGATAAGTTGAGCCCTTAAAAGGGAAATGAAACCCAAATTCTCTCTTTCATGAATCATATAGACCATACAATAAATAAATTCCAACTTACTTCTATGATCAATTTGTGCATCATTCTCATAATAACCTTTATTGAAGAACAGCAATGAACTACTGGGAGATAGCTGAACACATCTGTAAGCAAAAAAACATAATTTATGCTAACCTGATAAATTTATTTCTCTTGTAGTGTATCCAGTCCACGGATCATCCATTACTTGTGGGATATTCTCCTTCCCAACAGGAAGTTGCAAGAGGATCACCCACAGCAGAGCTGCTATATAGCTCCTCCCCTAACTGCCATATCCAGTCATTCGACCGAAACAAGCCGAGAAAGGAGAAACCATAGGGTGCAGTGGTGACTGAAGTTTAATTAAAATTTAGACCTGCCTTAGAAGGACAGGGCGGGCCGTGGACTGGATACACTACAAGAGAAATAAATTTATCAGGTAAGCATAAATTATGTTTTTTCTTGTTAAGTGTATCCAGTCCACGGATCATCCATTACTTGTGGGATGCCAATACCAAAGCTTAAGTACACGGATGATGGGAGGGACAAGGCAGGAACTTAAACGGAAGGAACCACTGCCTGTAGAACCTTTCTCCCAAAAACAGCCTCCGAAGAAGCAAAAGTATCAAATTTGTAAAATTTTGAAAAGGTATGAAGCGAAGACCAAGTCGCAGCCTTGCAAATCTGTTCAACAGAGGCCTCAATTTTAAAGGCCCAGGTGGAAGCCACAGCTCTAGTAGAATGAGCTGTAATTCTTTCAGGGGGCTGCTGTCCAGCAGTCTCATATGCTAAACGGATTATACTCCGAAGCCAAAAAGAAAGAGTTTGCCGAGGCCTTTTGACCTCTCCTCTGTCCAGAGTAAATAACAAACAGGTGAGATGTTTGGCGAAAATCTTTAGTAGCCTGCAAGTAAAACTTCAATGCACGGACTACGTCTAGATTATGCAAAAGACGTTCCTTCTTTGAAGAAGGATTAGGGCATAATGATGGAACAACAATCTCTTGATTGATATTCTTGTTAGAAACCACCTTAGGTAAAAACCCAGGTTTTGTACGCAGAACTACTTTATCTGAATGAAAGATCAGATAAGGAGAATCACAATGTAAGGCAGATAACTCCGAGACTCTTCGAGCCGAGGAAATAGCCATCAGAAAAAGAACTTTCCATGATAGAAGTTTGATATCAATAGAATGAAGGGGTTCAAACGGAACCCCTTGAAGAACTTTAAGAACCAAGTTTAAGCTCCATGGGGGAGCAACAGGTTTAAACACAGGCTTAATTCTAACTAAAGCCTGACAAAATGCCTGAACGTCTGGAACTTCTGCCAGACGCTTGTGTAAAAGAATAGACAGAGCAGAAATCTGTCCCTTTAAAGAACTAGCTGATAGTCCTTTGTCCAAACCCTCTTGGAGGAAGGACAATATCCTAGGAATCCTAACCCTACTCCATGAGTAATTCTTGGATTCACACCAATGAAGATATTTACGCCAAATCTTGTGGTAAATTTTCCTGGTGACAGGCTTTCGTGCCTGTATTAAGGTATCAATTACTGACTCGGAGAAGCCACGCTTTGATAGGATCAAGCGTTCAATCTCCATGCAGTCAGTCTCAGAGAAAGTAGATTCGGATGATTGAAAGGACCTTGTATTAGAAGGTCCTGTCTCAGAGTCCATGGTGGAAAGGATGACATGTCCACTAGGTCTGCATACCAGGTCCTGCGTGGCCACGCAGGCGCCATCAATATCACCGATGCTCTCTCCTGTTTGATTTTGGCAATCAGACGAGGGAGCAGAGGAAACGGTGGAAACACATAGGCCAGGTTGAAGAACCAAGGCGCTGCTAGAGCATCTATCAGTGCCGCTTCTGGGTCCCTGGACCTGGATCCGTAACAAGGAAGCTTGGCGTTCTGGCGAGACGCCATGAGATCCAGTTCTGGTTTGCCCCAACGGAGAACCAATTGAGCAAACACCTCCAGATGGAGTTCCCACTCCCCCGGATGAAAAGTCTGACGACTTAGAAAATCCGCCTCCCAGTTCTCTACCCCTGGGATATGGATCGCTGATAGGTGGCAAGAGTGAGTCTCTGCCCAGCGAATTATCTTGGAGACTTCTGACATCGCTAGGGAACTCCTGGTCCCCCCTTGATGGATGATGTAAGCCACAGTCGTGATGTTGTCCGACTGAAATCTGATGAACCTCAGTGTTGCTAACTGAGGCCAAGCTAGAAGAGCATTGAATATTGCTCTTAACTCCAGAATATTTATTGGGAGGAGTTTCTCCTCCTGAGTCCATGAACCATGAGCCTTCAGGGAGTTCCAGACTGCACCCCAACCTAGAAGGCTGGCGTCTGTTGTTACAATGGTCCAATCTGGCCTGCGAAAGGTCATACCTTTGGACAGATGGACCCGAGATAACCACCAGAGAAGAGAATCTCTGGTTTCCTGATCCAGATTTAGTAGAGGGGACAAATCTGTGTAATCCCCATTCCACTGACTGAGCATGCATAGTTGCAGCGGTCTGAGATGCAGGCGTGCAAATGGCACTATGTCCATCGCCGCTACCATTAAGCCGATTACTTCCATGCACTGAGCCACCGTGGGGCGCGGAATGGAGTGAAGAACACGGCAAGCATTTAGAAGTTTTGATAACCTGGACTCCATCAGGTAAATTTTCATTTCTATAGAATCTATCAGAGTCCCTAGGAAGGAAACCCTTGTGAGAGGAGATAGAGAACTCTTTTCTTCGTTCACTTTCCACCCATGCGACCTCAGAAATGCCAGAACTATCTCTGTATGAGACTTGGCAATTTGAAAGCTTGACGCCTGTATCAGGATGTCGTCTAGGTAAGGAGCCACCGCTATGCCTCGAGGTCTTAGAACCGCCAGAAGTGAGCCCAGAACCTTTGTAAAAATTCTTGGGGCTGTAGCCAACCCGAATGGAAGAGCTACAAACTGGTAATGCCTGTCTAGAAAGGCAAACCTCAGGAACCGATGATGATTCTTGTGGATCGGAATGTGAAGGTAGGCATCCTTTTTAAGTCCACTGTGGTCATGTACTGACCCTCTTGGATCATGGGTAAAATGGTTCGAATAGTTTCCATCTTGAATGATGGAACTCTGAGGAATTTGTTTAGGATCTTTAGATCCAAAATTGGTCTGAAGGTTCCCTCTTTTTTGGGAACCACAAACAGATTTGAATAAAACCCCTGTCCTTGTTCCGTCCGCGGAACTGGATGGATCACTCCCATTACAAGGAGGTCTTGCACGCAGCTTAGGAATGCCTCTTTCTTTATCTGGTTTGCAGATAATCTTGAAAGGTGAAATCTCCCTTGTGGGGGAGAAGCTTTGAAGTCCAGAAGATATCCCTGAGATATGATCTCCAACGCCCAGGGATCCTGAACATCTCTTGCCCACGCCTGGGCGAAGAGAGAGTGTCTGCCCCCTACTAGATCCGTTGTCGGATAGGGGGCCGCTCCTTCATGCTGTCTTGGAGGCAGCAGCAGGCTTTCTGGCCTGCTTGCCCTTGTTCCAGGACTGGGTAGGTTTCCAGGCCTGGTTAGATTGAGGAAAAGTTCCCTCTTGTTTTGAAGTAGAGGGAGCTGATCCTGCACCTGCCTTGAAATTTCGAAAGGCACGAAAATTAGACTGTTTGGCCCTTGATTTGGCCCTGTCCTGAGGAAGGGTATGACCCTTATCTCCAGTAATGTCAGCAATAATTTCTTTCAAACCAGGCCCGAATAAGGTCTGCCCCTTGAAAGGAATGTTAAGTAATTTAGACTTTGAAGTCACATCAGCTGACCAGGATTTAAGCCATAGCGCCCTACGCGCCTGGATGGCGAATCCGGAATTCTTAGCCGTTAGTTTAGTCAAATGAACAATGGCATCAGAAACAAATGAGTTAGCTAGCTTAAGTGTTCTAAGCTTGTCAATAATTTCATTCAATGGAGCTGTATGGATGGCCTCTTCCAGGGCCTCAAACCAGAACGCCGCTGCAGCAGTGACAGGCGCAATGCATGCAAGGGGCTGTAAAATAAAACCTTGTTGAATAAACATTTTCTTAAGGTAACCCTCTAATTTTTTATCCATTGGATCTGAAAAAGCACAACTGTCCTCAACCGGGATAGTGGTACGCTTTGCTAAAGTAGAAACTGCTCCCTCCACCTTAGGGACAGTCTGCCATAAGTCCCGTGTAGTGGCATCTATTGGAAACATTTTTCTAAATATAGGTGGTGGGGAAAAGGGCACACCGGGTCTATCCCACTCCTTACTAATAATTTCTGTAAGCCTTTTAGGTATTGGAAAAACATCAGTACTCACCGGCACTGCATAGTATTTATCCAGCCTACACAATTTCTCTGGCACTGCAATTGTGTCACAGTCATTCAGAGCAGCTAATACCTCCCCAAGTAACACACGGAGGTTCTCAAGCTTAAATTTAAAATTAGAAATCTCTGAATCGGGTTTCCCCGATTCAGAGACGTCACCCACAGACTGAAGCTCTCCGTCCTCAGGTTCTGCATATTGTGACGCAGTATCAGACATGGCTCTTACAGCATCTAGTCTAACCCCAGAGCTATCGCGCTTGCCTCTCAATTCAGGCAATCTGGCTAATACCTGTGACAGGGTATTATTCATGATTGCAGCCATGTCCTGCAAAGTAATCGCTATGGGCATCCCTGATGTACTTGGCGCCATATTAGTGTGCGTCCCTCGAGCGGGAGGCGAAGGGTCCGACACGTGGGGAGAGTTAGTCGGCATAACTTCCCCCTCGACAGACCCCTCTGGTGATAATTCTTTTATAGATAAAGACTGATCTTTACTGTTTAAGGTGAAATCAATACATTTAGTACACATTCTCCTATGGGGCTCCACAATGGCTTTTAAAAATAATGAACAAGTAGTTTCCTCTGTGTCAGACATGTTTGTACAAACTAGCAATGAGACTAGCAAGCTTGGAAAACACTTTAAACAAAGTTAACAAGCAATATAAAAAAACGTTACTGTGCCTTTAAGAGAAACAAATTTTGGCAAAATTTGAAATAACAGTGAAAAAAGGCAGTTACACTAACAAAGTTTTTACAGTGTATGTAACAAGTTAGCAGAGCATTGCACCCACTTGCAAATGGATGATTAACCCCTTAATACAAAAAACAGATTAACAAAACGAAAAATATGTTTTTTAAACAGTCATAACAACTGCCACAGCTCCTACTTTTGAAGCCTTTTGAGCCCTTCAGAGATGTCCTATAGCATGCAGGGGACTGCTGAGGGAAGCTGAATGTCACAGTTTGTAATTTTAACTGCACCAACTGTAACTTTTATACTATAACAGTGGAAAGCCTCAGGAAACTGTTTTTAGGCAAAAATAAAGCCAGCCATGTGGAAAAAACTAGGCCCCAATAAGTTTTCTCACCAAAGCATATATATATATATATAAACGATTAACATGCCAGCAAACGTTTTATATTACACTTTTATAAGAGTATGTATCTCTGTTAATAAACCTGATACCAGTCGCTATTAAATCACTGCATTTAGGCTTAACTTACATTAATCCGGTATCAGCAGCATTTTTCTAGCAAATTCCATCCCTAGAAATATGTTAACTGCACATATCTTATTGCAGGAAAACCTGCACGCCATTCCCCCTCTGAAGTTACCTCACTCCTCAGAATATGTGAGAATGGCAATGGATCTTAGTTACTTCTGCTAAGATCATAGAAATCACAGGCAGATTCTTCTTCTAATGCTGCCTTTGATAAAACAGTACACTCCGGTACCATTTAAAAATAACAAACTTTTGATTGAAGTTAAGAAACTAACTATAATACACCACTCTCCTCTTACTACGTCCATCTTTGTTGAGAGTTGCAAGAGAATGACTGGATATGGCAGTTAGGGGAGGAGCTATATAGCAGCTCTGCTGTGGGTGATCCTCTTGCAACTTCCTGTTGGGAAGGAGAATATCCCACAAGTAATGGATGATCCGTGGACTGGATACACTTAAGAGAAACAGCAAGAGGCATATATGTGCAGCCGCTAATAAGGAGCTTGCTCCTGAGCCTACCTATGTTTGCAACAAATGATACCAAGAGAATGAAGCAAATTAGATAACAGAAGTAAATTGGAAAGCTCTTTAAAAATTGTATATTCTATCTGAATCATGAAATAAAATTTTGAGTTTCATGTCCCTTTAATTTAACACCCAAGAACATAGTGAGGAAGGCTACAGGATTAAGAGCAGGTTTAGTGCTCAATACATGTTGCCTTGCGGTGTTAAAATGATGACATTTTAGAGCACAAGCTCAACAGCATGACGTGATGACGGGTCATGTGACATCGGTAAGAGAACATGGAGGCGCACACAGGAGCAGTCTCAGCAACACCAAGGAATTTGCACACAAATTATGGCACAAAAAGTTATAAGCAGCCTCCACCTAACTTACCAAGGAACTCAGGACCCAAACCAGTCTGTCATGTGATGGATAAAACTAGAAATGGGGTAGAGAAGGTAGGCAGAAGAGGATATAGGTAAAGGGGGCGTGGTTTGCTTCCTGTCCATGCCCTCACCAGGGAGGGGTCTCATCAGGTAAGTGTTGTCTTTGGTTAGGCCAAGATAAGTTGGTTATTAAGCAAAGAAATATCCATTTTTAAAAACATTAGAAAAAAAATGTATTACATTCAAAAGAAGTTATACAATGCAACAGAGAAGTTCTAATATAATTTAACCTTAAACTATTGTATAAGTTATATAAAACTATTCTCAAACTAGAAGTTTTAACCACAAAATAAGTTAATCAAGCAAAAACCAGAAGACTTACCACCTGGCTCAAATCATATCCCCAAGGCAAGAAGAGTATTCCAGTGTTATATTTCTCCCAGTGAGAAAGAATGAAGGAGAACAGCACAACCCACAGAAGGAGGTAAAGAACCAGGACACTGACTCCATTCTCCCCACGGCCGAATATAGAATATACAGTCACCACAAAGTATATGCAGGCCCAACTGTCCAGCCCATGATCAAACAGCTCACCCAGTGGGGTGCTGGAGTTAGTTCTACGTGCTTGTTTTCCATCTACTCCATCTGAAAAAACACAAAGCAGCTCTTAATACGCAGTATAATTGCCTTATATTAACATTCAGGTTCCAAATAAGGAGAAATCATCCAGTTTTCTTCTTTCAAGCTCATTTGTTATGTTACTAAGTAGCATTTTATACACAAACCTAAATTGTCATATTGTATACAGTAATACTAAATCCCACAAAATGTTCTATTCATGCCTTTTAATTTTTCTTTCCTAAATCAGCCTGGCCTAAATTATAAGAGATTGTAAAGTTTAATGAATAAGTGCCTGGTATCTAAAAATAATCTTAAAAACAGAGGCACTTTCATTTATTGAACTTTAAAAAGACGATTTTTTTTTTTTTTTAAAAACACTTACCTTTGTGTTATGGTAAACATAACGTTGATCCTCTGCTTGCAGCTCCTGCTTTCATTGGCATATAGCTGATGATTCGGCTTCCTCCAATCGTTGCGTGCCCCACGAGCTGGACGCTAAAGAGAGCAAACAACAATTGGAGGAAGCCGAATTCGTCATCGATCTGCTAAAGAAAGCAGAAGATGCGGGCGGAGGATCTGCGTTATGTTTACCATAATGCAAATGTATTTTAAGAAATAAGTTCCCACGGGAATAGGGCCCTCAATTCCTCCTTTATGTGTTTGTAAAATTTGTCCCGTCTCTTACAAGTTTTATATCATTGTTTTATTTAAATGAATTGTACCTATGGACAGCGCTGCGGAATATGTTTGCGCTTCATAAATAAAGTATAATAATATAACAACTTATTCATTAAACTTTACAATCATTTTAACACAAATAATTTTTATGTGAGCAGAATTATGTTAGCCAGCGGCATGGCTAACTATTTATAGCAATTCTTAAAATTAGTAAAAAGAACCTCATAAATGCGGTTGCAGTTTTTAAAGACCATAGCTGGGCAGCACCAGTAGGCTTTCCAGTATGTTGCAAACAGTTACTCCCCATGTTCTCATGATTTACTTGTACAGAATAAATCTTGACTGCTACAACTGGTGCCTTGTATGATGTCATATACAAAAGGTGTATGCTTAAGGGTCAAAAACACTAAACAAAATGCTGAAATATTCCTAATGGAGGAAACTGTTAGAGCCAGTAACTTACCTAGAGTATACGCTGTAAAGTTGAGTAGTCCAGCTACAATCCAAACCCAGCTAGGAACATGCACATTTCCTGGTGCTGCATAAAGATATATATATATAGATAATAAACATCCATGGATATATTGTAGAATTATATTCCCTAAAATTCTAGAAGCAATTTCTCACTTTTCTACTATTTCTTGAGTGTTAAATTTCAGTGATGTTAGCTAGACATAATAATGGCATGTGTACAATTAGTTATCAAAATCAGTGTAAATATTTAAATTATACAATACAAAAGAAAAAATTATATGTACTGTAATAAACGCCACTAAACAAAATGTATGCTTACCTGATAAATGTATTTCTTTCTTGACACAGTGAGTCCACGGATCATCATCAATTACTGTTGGGAATATCACTCCTGGCCAGCAGGAGGCGGCAAAGAGCACCACAGCAAAGCTGATCAATATCACTTCCCTACCCACAATCCCCCAGTCATTCGACCAAAGGAAAGGAGAGAAAGGAAGTAACACAAGGTGCAGAGGTGCCTGAGGTTTATATAAAAAAAACATGTCTGAAAAATACAGGGCAGGCCGTGGACTCACAGTGTCAAGAAATAAATAAATTTATCAGGTAAGCATAAATTATGTTTTCTTTCTAATGACACAGTGAGTCCACGAATCATCATCAATTACTGTTGGGAATCAATACCCAAGCTAGAGGACACAGATAAGGGAGGGACAAGACAGGTAAACTAAACAGAGGGCAACACTGCTTGCAAAACATTTCTCCCAAAAGAAACCTCAACTGAGGCAATAAAATAACAGAATTCAGAAAAAAGTGAACAAGGAAGACAGAGTCACAGCCTTGTAATCTGTTCCACAGGGGCCTCATTTTTGGAGGCCCAAGAAAAACATAATTTATGTAAGAACTTACCTGATAAATTGATTTCTTTCATATTGGCAAGAGTCCATGAGCTAGTGACGTATCGGATATACATTCCCACCAGGAGGGGCAAAGTTTCCCAAACCTCAAAATGCCTATAAATACACCCCTCACCACACCCACAATTCAGTTTAACGAATAGCCAAGAAGTGGGGTGATAAGAAAGGAGTGAAAGCATCAAACAAGGAATTGGAATAATTGTGCTTTATACAAAAAAATCATAACCACCACAAAAAGGGTGGGCCTCATGGACTCTTGCCAATATGAAAGAAATTAATTTATCAAGTAAGTTCTTACATAAATTATGTTTTCTTTCATGTAATTGGCAAGAGTCCATGAGCTAGTGACGTATGGGATAGCAAATACCCAAGATGTGGAACTTCCACGCAAGAGTCACTAGAGAGGGAGGGATAAAATAAAGACAGCCAATTCCGCTGAAAAAATAATCCACAACCCAAATCAAAAAGTTTTAATCTTATAATGAAAAAAACTGAAATTATAAGCAGAAGAATCAAACTGAAACAGCTGCCTGAAGTACTTTTCTAAAAAAAACTGCTTCAGAAGAAGAAAAAACATCAAAATGGTAGAATTTAGTAAAAGTATGCAAAGAAGACCAAGTTGCTGCTTTGCAAATCTGATCAACAGAAGCTTCATTCCTAAAAGCCCAGGAAGTAGAAACTGACCTAGTAGAATGAGCCGTAATCCTTTGAGGCGGGGTTTTCCCCGACTCCACATAAGCACGATGAATCAAAGACTTTAACCAAGACGCCAAAGAAATGGCAGAAGCCTTCTGACCTTTCCTAGAACCAGAAAAGATAACAAATAGACTAGAAGTCTTTCTGAAATCTTTAGTAGCTTCAACATAATATTTCAAAGCTCTTACTACATCCAAAGAATGTAAAGATCTCTCCAGAGAATTCTTAGGATTAGGACACAATGAAGGGACAACAATTTCTCTACTAATGTTGTTAGAATTCACAACTTTAGGTAAAAATTTAAATGAAGTCCGCAACACCGCCTTATCCTGATGAAAAATCAGAAAAGGAGATTCACAAGAAAGAGCAGATAACTCAAACTCTTCTAGCAGAAGAGATGGCCAAAAGGAACAAAACTTTCCAAGAAAGTAATTTAATATCCAGA